>NC_084956.1:5645491-5945491 GCF_949316205.1 Platichthys flesus
GTGGGAGTGTTGCTGGTGACAGGTGATTGAATGAAAAGAGAAATGAAAGTGACAGAAGCCAGGGCTCAGCACACCAGGTGATATTTGACCCTGTAGCTACACAACTCTTTACTTTCTGCAGTTTTCTTAGTTTTATTGCAACGGTAACTGTAAATGTTTTTATTATCAGCATAATATTCTCTGTTGAGGCTGCACTTCCCTCGTGGGGATCCCCAGCACTTTTATCTAATCTAATATACAAAGAATTCAAATGACCAAGTTGTGTTTTAATAATTACATGTCAGCTATTTATTTTCGTTTTGAATCTTTGTTTCCAAGCTGCAGTCAGATAATTGTGACCAGAAACTCCCTCTTAAGAAAGATCCCTGAGATACCATGACCTTTATATTCTTAAGGTGGAGCTGGTGACAAGTGTCTGTCAAACCGGTTTCACATGCCAACACAATAAATAACAAAGACAATCTGTTGTTAGATTTTTGGTACTTTACTTGGGGATATAAATAATTTCCTTTATACATATAATAATTTTGATGTTTATAAATAGGACAAATTAGTATTTAAGCTTTTCCAATCAAAAAGCAGCCATGGAAGAATTGAAAAAGTACCAAGCTCCAAATGGGAAATGTCAAAAATGTTATGACCAAATGTCCTATTTCCTGTTTTTTTATTTACCATTAATCATCTAATTTCCCCTCAGTTTCCGGGCTCGGTCTCATGACACGTGAAGGCCACCGAGACCTTCAGGTCATGTCACACTTCAGACATGGGCACTATGTGGAAATGACGAATCTGCAACTTACGGCAACATCTGGAACAAAGACAACAAGTATCACCAGTTTACACGATCGAGTCCCAGTTAAACTGGGCAGCTCCTTAAACCAGCTGGACTCAAAGCTATGGTTCTTGCATGTCTGGGAACACACACACACACACACACACACATTTGCCCCCTGCTGGTATTTGACATGATGGCCTGAAGAAACGATGATGATTTGAAAAATGAACGTTCAAGTTCATCATATATGAAAACTTCTTGGTTCAGCTCCAGGTTCATGATGCGGGACAGTAAGGACAGATATCTGATATTCTATCACGGGCCGGATATTATTGTAAGTTTATGTAGCAATGAAACAGTTCCACTTAGAGGAGGATGACCCTGAGCAGCGGCCTGTTGTTGAGATATCTATGTTTCTCTGTATCTTGTGACTATATTTTACCTATATGCTGTGAATAAATATTAGCTGTATAATCTATATAATCAATAATGCTTATGCTACAACTGTTTCTTTTCTTGGAATGATGTCTATCTTTTTGACTCAGACGCAGGGTTTGCACAACAAGCACAGGTTCTCAGGAAAGAGAGAGGTCATGTCCCGTCCGGATCGGACAGCGTCGTGTTCGTTGATTCGAGGTTCAAGTGGGAAAGGCAATGATAAGACAAATTCAATGTTCAAAAGTTTCACATCAACAAGTTTATTGTATAAGAACAATACTTACAGAGAGTCTCTGGGGTTCTGCCGGACACGTCACCAGGTTCACTGGATCATGTCGAGAAGAAGCGCACACACATCCTAAGTCCACAGTATATATAATCAGACACAGGGTGGGCACAGAGGCGGGTCTTTTTCTTTGAGGGAATTCAGTTATTGGCCAGATGTATACTGTTTCCTCAAAGTGCAGTTATTTGCAAGCACATCACTTTCAACTGACCAGGTGTCCCACTACTGTGGCCTTGGCCAACAGGGAGCCTGCTACATCGGAGAGACACAGATTAGACACCGAGGAGGATTTCATATCTTTTTCTCACCACGTTTCATGAAACACCTCTTTGTATTAATTCTGGCATGACCTCTTTCTTTCCTGAGAACCTGTGCTTGTTGTGCAAACCCTGCGTTTGATTATATAGATTATACAGCTAATATTTATTCACAGCATATAGGTAAAATATAGTCACAAGATACAGAGAAACATAGATATCTCAACACTGTCCACCAGAAACAACTGAGATGTAAGTTTGAATATGATACATAAGGTAACCTCAGGTACTTCACACATAACAGAAGCTAAATGGTAAAACAACACAAACATGCACCTAGTTGTGTTAGAGCCAGTGACTAAAACAGAGAACATGTCAGTTTGACCTGGAGCTGTAGTGTTGTGTGTTTGCTGTTGTGAGAATATAAAGTGCCACTGCCACCTGTTACTGACTCTCCTGTCAGCAGTGTCGTGCATGAACGAACGCAAAAGAACGTGCTGTATTCTTCACTCCCCTTCCTCATTCACCCTTGATACGCCAACTCATCAGCCAATGAGAGCCTGGCATCCCACAAAACCCTAAAGCCATTGGCCTAGAACTGTCACGTGCCCCAGTCCTACCTGTTCACGGTTCATGAATCTGGAATCTTCTCTCCAAAAATAATGTGCGCGCAGTTTTTTTTTTTTTCCCCCATTTCATCTAATTTAAAAAAATATATATTTCATTAAATTAAATTTTTTTATATTTAATTTTATATTTAAATTTTTTGTATTACATTTCATCATCATTATTTCAGGTGTGTTTCACTTAATTTCTCGGATATACAGCAGGAGCAACACTTGCATCCCCTCTAGGTGGTCCGTCACTTCTTCTAATAAACACACTTTTAACGTCTCTTCCCACAATACCCTGGTCCACTACGTCACACACTACAAACTTTCCTTAAAGGGGCAGGCCATACCTGCAACACAACAGCTCTCGGTCTCATATACAGAGGGCAAGAGAAAGCAGAGACGCAGACTCAGCAACTACATCCGAGATCCGATTATTATCTGAGGGATTTTTACACACTGTCTGAAAAACATTCCGACACTAAAGGCAAGGGATAATGATGGATAAGGGTTTCTTTAACAAGTCTTTCATTCTCAGTTTCCACCTTAAAACTATGAAATGAACTGAACTATGAACTAGTTGAAATGTCTGTCTGTCTGTCTGAGGCTCAAATTTTCTTTATTCATCTTATTGGCTTCACATATGCTGTGTTGTTTATGCCCGAGGTAGTGCAGAGTGGATTTGGACACATCACTTAAAATATTGGTAAACTGAACAAACAGACAGCAGCCAGTGTTCTGTAGCAGCAGCAGCAGTTTTCTCCAGCTCAGGGATCTGCACACTGAGTTGAGCTTCACTGAATTTTGAATAAACAGGAGAACTCTCTTTTTGCAACAGCCGCACAGTCTCATCCCAGCAGCAGGTCTTTACTTGCTGCTGCTCAGTTACTGCTCTTCACTTTTACTGTTTCAGAAAGAAAGCTGTAACCATTACTACCGCAGGTCAACCATACAGCCCATTCCAAACAGTAATGTTCAGAACAGGCACTGCACCAGTTAAAGTAAAGAGTAGTTTTCATATTCCACTTCCCTGCTGAGCTGCGTGTTGTCCATAATGGAAAGACGACAACATTTACTTCAGTGGAGGATGCAGAGCGATTTGGCTCGGTTGATATCGGTCCTAGTCTGAGATACTGTTTTGTTTTACTTGTTATTCAAGGGTTTTATTTTAAAGCTGAGCAAAAAAGGCTTAAATATTGGTTTGGTGATGGGCAAGTGTTTATACCCGTGCACCGCTTCTATTATTCTCATTCTAATTTGTAAGTTAAAAAGCTAGTTGCCAGCTGTCATGTGGCACAGAAACACTACACTGTAAGAGGCTGACAAGTGTGTGTGTGTGTGTGTGTGTGTGTGTGTGTGTGTGTGCGTGTGTATTTTTGTTTTAGAAAGTTCCAACCATAGGATCCAGCCCTTGAACAGTGTTCTGGAACCGCTGAACACTGATGGAGAACTCCTGTTGCAATTTCTATCAACAGGAGGGACGGTCCGGGGCCTTTCAGGATTTAGTCCAAATGATTCACAGTCAATCAGACTTTATTCGACTCCTAGAGGCTGAGGTCAGACTCTGAAAGGTGTGTGCACAATGTATACATGTGTCTGTGTGTTTTATATTTGCAGCCATTTCAACTGTGTGCAGATTAGATTTGATTAATGAGGAAAAGCTACCGCAAGCTGTTGAGGTAAGTAAATAACTGAGTAAAAGTTCAGTATTGCATTGTAAAATGATTTAAAGGGGATGTAAACTTGCATAAATAGTTGTTGATAATCTACTAAACATAAGCTCTAAAATAGTTAATTTTTAATATGATCACCTGTTTTTATTATAACCCCAACTCAGAAAAATTTGGGACGATATGGAAAATGCTAATAAAAAAATGCAGCAGCAACTTCTCAATGTAATTTGACTTGAATTTCATTGCAGACAGAATGATCATAAGATATTTCATGTTTTTTCTGGTCAACTTCATTTCATTTGTAAATATACATCCATTCCTGTCACTTTTTCTGATTTGCGGTTGCAGTTCCTTTTAATATCAATGAGAAAACATCATATACAAAGATAGTTTTGTTAAGAAACAAATACCCTTGTGTTGTGTCAATGCTGGTCATGCATTTTCCTGTTCTCAAGGTCGAAAAGGCAGAGGAGATGGGTAACAAAGCAAAGGTCAGTTAACTAACACAAACCTTTGCTGCTGTGCTCGCTTAGACAGCATTTAGCATTTCTAGAGCTCGTTCAATAACCAACACAGGTTGCTCTTAGGTTGCCCTATAAAAATGTGTTTCCTCTTCCTACTGTGACTGGTGACCTCTTTCAACCCCTTTTGTATCTGGTTGTGTGCATGCAGGTGTTCAGGAGTCTAGCTCAACAGGGGCTACAGCTGGAAGGAGAAGAGGAGCTGGCACCGACAGTCAAACTACCCACTAATTGTCTTATGTGTGTAGAGAAAGAAGGATGTTAATCCAATTCAAAGTACAGTTTATTTGAAACACTGAGTAGTTTGAATAACATCTTTCAGATTTAGTCATTTAGCATTTTAGTAAAATACGTCTGAAGTGAGAGGTTGAAATACTGCTAGACCAGCACCTAACAATGAAGGCTTTGGATTTGAAGGAACAGGGTTCAAATCCCCTCTGATACTCAAGATGCAGTTTGTGTCGTCTACTTGTAATGCCCCTGTAAAGCCACTGGATGGTAGCAAAGTTTCACCAATGTCAAGATTTATTTTCACGACGTTATGGGAGGAGTAAATCAACATACATAATGCATAAACAAGTTTTGATATTTGGATCTAACTGAAAGGCTGATGTTCAGCTGTTGAGTTTCAGCAGAGGTGTGTGTGAAAAAAGACGGATCAACATCAGGTTTAGTTTCTGTTCCACAGTCGACCCTGATTTATTATTTCTTGTTCACATACTTAAATCAGTAACATTAAGTGCTTTTATTTGTTTGTTTAATGCTAAATTATAATAATAAAAATAAAAATAATGGTATATTCACATTATATGAATATAAAATATATATAACTATAAAATGTGACGAATAGATCAGTATTATTACATACTGTATTTAGTTATGGGCCCTTTCCAAAATAAAATTGCTAATCTGAAATTTGCAAATGATGAAAGGAACAGACAGAAAGTGATAAGTGTTGTTAATCATCTCTAGATGTCTGCAGACCTGCGATACCAGTATAACCAGTCCATGCAGACGAAGAGGAGGCAGAGACAGAGAGAGCTCAGCAATCTCAAGAGCAGGAACATCGGGCAGCTGGAAAACTCTGCCAAGGTACCTTTGCTTTTCTATCTGTCAGCAGATGTATCAGGACAGTTGGTTTTAATATTAGCCAATGATCAGTCATAAGTCAGTCGATGGAAACTGCCCTGAAGTTTAAGATGTGTAATTAAGAGGCCCTCAAATATTATATCCAAACTGACGTTTATCCAAAATAATTTGTAAACATCAATTATCCAGCTTCTCATGTGGAAATGATAACGTACGCAATAGATCTCTTTTTTTTACAAATAATGTAAAACATGCATTAAAATGATTTACTCAAATATTTTCAAATAGAGTTTATTATAAATATTTGTCCTTGTTGACCTTTACGTGAGGTTGTACTCATCCTTTGACATTGTGCGTGTTTGAGGGCATAAGGTGGATTGTTGTGGATTGTTCCCCACCTCTAGTCCCGGTTTTTCCTCCATCTCTGCGGGACAGGAAGTGGAAGGGCTGAGCTCAGAGCTGGCTGGCTGTTGGATACATCTGGGGGTGGTCCAAAAGGACGGGAGCCAATGGCAGGACAAAGCCCTGAGCCTAACAGAACAGCTGGCAAATGCCCAGCGCCAACTGAACCTCACCAGGTAGGACCTAATCCTATTATACATGCCACCACACTCACACACACACACACACACATTCACTCCCCTATGCCCAGCTTCTGCCCAGCTCAGCCCAGTCTAGTCCAGTCCAGTTCAGACCAGCACACCAACTGTACCGCACCAGGTAACAGCTAATCCTATTACACAAACCACATACACATACACACACATGCCCGCTGCTGTGCCTTGGTCCCGGTACCAACTGGACCTCACCAGGTCACCTCTAATCCTGTTAAGCATGCCACAACACAATGCAACACACACACACACTGCTTGCGCTGTGCCACTAGGCCGGTGTCCAGCCCAGCATCAGCTCCAGCAGAGCCAAAATGGCGCCTGAGTCTTTCTTCTGTCCCTGGCGCGCGCACACACACCCAAACACATACATATATACACACACAGCAAAGTGTGGCTGATGGTGACTGGACAGCCTGGCCTCAGTGCCACCTGCCAGTGCCCTGTACCCATCTCACCACGGGCGCTACCGGCTGCCCCCCCCCACCCCACACCTCCATCTTCTATCTCATCCTCTTTCTTTCTATTTCTGATTCTTTCCATACCATTTTCCCTGTATCCTTCTGTTCCTTTAGCCATTCACCTCCCCCCCTCCCATCAATCCCTTTGCACATTTTTATATCTTATCCACCTGCAGCTCTTTGGTTTTCATAGCCGTCCTTCCTTAGCATCATGTTTATCGCCACCGTCCTTTTCTTTCTCAGTTTCATCCTCTTCTACCCTATTCTCTATTTTCCATTATCTCCTGACCTCTCCTGCCCTCCTGTATTCCCTCCTTCTCCTTCCCTCCGTCCATCCTGTCATCCACTGGCTGCTGCTCCCTTCCACACCATCCAGTCACAGGGCCATGCCAGCCCATGCCAGCCGCCCAGGGCACTCTCTCACCCCTGCTGCCCACAGCCAAGGTGTCTGAGATGGGCACAGATGTGGAAGCGGTGTCCTGTGGTGCTAAAGGCTGCAGGAGGCATGATACTGTGTGTGTGTGTGAGTGTGTGTGGTTGTGTACTTGTTTGAATGTGTCTGTCAGCCTGGTGGTGTGTCCAATGCAGTTTGTCCACTGCTGCCCTCGGCTCTTATCTGTGTTTAAGTGAGTTTTTCTGTCAGCTGGCCAGCGCCAACACGCTGGCTGCATGGCGGCCCGTCGTGTGTTTAAGGGATGAAGCAAGGGCCGCGTGAGTTTGTGTGTCTGTGTGTGTGTGTGTGTATATTTTGCAGCCAGCTGTGGAGAATGACATGCATATTAATGTGGCAACATGATGACTTTGACCTGTGCTAAAGGAGCCGCTGGACTAAACCATTTTACTGCCATGTGTGCAAGTGTATGTGCATGAGAGAGTTCATAGTTTTATCTGTCCGCAGATGCAAACGGGATGTTTGACAGCTGTTGACTTGGCCGAGCATGTGGCCATTCAAATTCAATTGGTTATTAGCAGTGAGAGCCACTTCTGATACGGATTCAATTTGTCATTTCTTTTTCCTACAGTTCAAAATGATAAAGAAACAAATATCCAGTTGTAATAAATGTAAATAAATGTTTTGATGAACTTAAATAGGAGGCAACAGGAGGAGCTGAAATAAACTTAAATGCTAAAGATAATAAAAATGTATCCTATTTTTAAAGAACAAATTTTGCTTAAAGCATGAGTTGTATTTAGGAATAGTAGTTGAGATTTATATTAAGGTATTCAGATGGAATGTCACTGCTACAGTAAACATCCCAACACAGATTTTTATTTACTGCAAAGTGTTTTTTTTAAATCTTTTTAAGATAGATACAGCAAACCATGCTGCTCAGCTGAAATGCATATTCAGCCTCAATCTAAAGTGAATTATCACATTTGTCAAAGTGGCATGTCTCATTAATATTACTGATATGCTCCAATAAAGTATTTCTGTAGTCTGATCATTCACACTTATTTATTATTAGGAAAGATAATCGTGAGAATAATAGAAGAGGGGTTTAGGATGTGGGCTGTGTAAATGTGGTTAAATGTCGATAGAAAGAAAAATATAAATGCCATTGTACAAAAGTACTTCACTGATATTATAAATTTACCCCTTGGTTTATTCTTTTTAATTTATCAGAAGAAATCTCTTAGATCCCCAGCACTATGTGGACTGATTTGTCATATTTAGCAAAAACGGTTAATAACTGATTTGAACAGCCAGATTTGAAGGCTTATTCTCATAGAGAGGCGTGAGATTGATGTCTTATTCATACAAATACACACAAATGACATCTCTAGCTTTAGAGCAGCTTCTGGTCGTCACTGGGTCACTTAATGATATTATTTCCATCATTACATGAGTTTCTCAGTGTGGTGAATACTGAAACATGAAATGGTCAACTGAGGACACGCTGAGGATTTGTTTTTTTGCAGTTTTGAAACATGATTATTTTTCCCAAACCTGCCATTTTATTAGCAGCCCTTGATTTATTTCCATCTTCTTCTATCCCTCCTGCCATATCTGTACATAAAAAGGTATAGTTACAGATATTCAGGGCGGTTGTTTTTTTAAGCTACAAGCATACATGAAGGAGGGCATCAAACAAAACTTGGGAGCGTGACATATCTGTAGCGCTTCATACACACACACACACACACACACACACACACACACACATACACACACACACCTTCTTACATTTGGTCACAGCCTCTTCCTCTCCTCAGGCCAGCACTGCGTTTTTTCACTCTATTTGGTATTCTACTTTTTCCCCTCACTTGTCATGTCCTCTATTTCTTTTCATGTGGCTCCAGCCTTCACAAATAGACCTCCAGCGATTGTCCCCGTCCCTCTTTCTGCCTCTGCCTCTTCCGCTCTCGCTCTGTCCATCTGTGGACCCTCTGGGGTTATGCCTCTGTTTGCCCTCGCTTGTTGTTCACTACAGAGCCACGCACGAGTCTTTGTATTTTGCAGTGTGTCGGTTTGTGTAGCCGTGTGTGTTTCCTGTGTTCTTAGAGAGGGAGAGTGTGAGATTCACAGTAGCGAGCCTGGAAGGCGTTTGTATGACCAGCCTTCGGAGGCAGCTCTTTGATTCTCTCTGTGCAACTTGCTCACTCCCCTCTTTCATTCTGTGCTCCTCTCATGGCCCAAATGATCACAGCCCATCTTCAAACAGGGGACATGAAGCAAAGACAGCCTCTGTTTGATTTCTGATAGCCCTACCTTCCTTTTTGAGAAACACACACACACTGACACATACTGACACACACACTCACATATTTGTTTGTACAACTGCATGCCTGCAAATGTCCATGCTGATATGCACATCAGTCGAATCCACATGCCTATACACACAAACACACACACACACACATCCACAGATGCATGCACGGCATCCATGTGTCCCATGGCGGCTGGTGCGCTGTGCTGTGCTCCAGGATTGGATCATCAGCCAGCTGTGAGTTGGACAGCCCAGGATCTGTCCTAATCCCCGCCACTCTGTTCACATTGACACACACACACACACATTGACACACACACACACACATACACACACACATACCACACCACACACACAATCCAGTCCCGGCCCCCGCCCAGCAGTGGGCTTTACCAAGTTTGTTTTGTTTGTTTGCTCCTGTCTGTCTTCACTTTCTTTCTTTTCTTCTTTCCTCATCTCTTTCTTCTCTATGTTGTGATCATAGAACCAAAGTGTCCACAGTAAATACTGACCAGCGTAACTTCTGCTTCAACACATTCCAAATGGGCATGTATAGACAGATATGTGTGTTTGCATGCGTTAGTGTGTCCATGGTTGGTTGAGGCCTGTGTGCCAGCTTTGGGTTTGGGATGATTCAAATGTCTGCAAGGCCCCAAATCATCCACCAGTTCCGTTATCCCCGTGAAATCAAGCATCCTCATTCGTGAAGGCCCTGGCTCAGAGCTGTGGACGGACCTGGAGCTGAGAGTCCGTCAGTGAATATGTTTTCTTCACTTTCTCACCTAGAACGCTGGGCCAGGAAATGCCTGAGCATGACTGTCCATATCATTTCATCTGTGTCTCTATAGCATGAACAGCAGATGCTTTCAGCCCAAAATCTCCCCGGTAGTGACTTTGATCCGGAGGCGGTGAGGTTGGCAGGCAGATCTGATGCAGTGGAACTAGCACAGGCGTTTTCGGTGGCAGCGCCCCAAGAACAGTGGGCACGAGAAGTGGAGGAAGCGTTATGGGTTTGGTCTGAAGCTTCCGTGACCTTTGAGGAAAACCCTCAGTGGATTGGGTAAAGGTAGGCCACGGGAAAACACTTTCAGTTTGCCATCAAAGAGTGTGTCTGTGAAACTGTCAGATAGAAGGAAAGGAGGCACGGCCTGGCCCAACAAGGAGAACAGCTGCTGAACTTTCATCTTTGACATCACACAGCATTTTCAACATTCAGAGAACAGTGGATGAGCCGTTAACATTAGAGCTTATCTCATTGGATTACATGTCAAATATGTAAATTCAAGTATTGTCGACAAGTACTGCACACTGAGTTTTAACAGTGCTGCCAATCTTAGCTGAATTCCTAAATACTGTTTCACCCGGAAACTTGAGAAATAAGAGATGAGGTATAAACACGGCAGCACAAACTGGCCCCATCACTAAGAGAAAACGGTATGTGATGAGGGTCGATGTGCTTTTATCATTATTAATATAATGCTGGGTGAAACAAACCGGTGAAAAGGTATACAGATTGAGAAGGAGAGATAGAGTTCCTAAGTTTTAAAAGTCACACTCCACTCTGTGACCTGATATGAGATAGATGCTAAGAAGTGGAGCGGACGAGCCAGATGAAGCTCCAGACCAACCGCTGAGTTCCTTAAACACAGACTTCCCCAAACTCAATTAAACATGTCACGCTGCTGCTTCCTCTCTGTACCTCCACTTAGTTCTCTCACCCCCCCCCCCCCCCCCCTCAGTTGTACATAGTGATATCAAGGTCTGGAAGGGCGGTGAACAAAACTGTGTGTGTGTGTGTGTGTGTGTGTTTGTGTGTGAGGGCGGAGAAGTGTAAATGAGGAAGGTGAGGCAGCAGATGCCACGTCCCGCCAGAGGCTCGCTTTGAGCAGCGAGTGAAATCTGGGCGCGACAAAACTGCTGCAAACCAACTCGGCGGGAAGCCCTTGTCCAATCACGGCCCGGAATAAAAGGGCCGGGGCGCCATGCGGGCTGCAGTCACTCAGGAGGGGGGGGCCGTAATGAACCTTCGAGCGCTGCCAGCAAAACGCTCACGCACGCCATCCTTCTTTCTACCTGGCAGTGCAGCCTCACCACTGTCAGGCACACAACCTCTACCGCAACTGTGTGTGTGACTTCCCCTGCGTGTGTGAGCACATGCTTGAAGGGCCCTGTGTTGTGTTGTGTTGTTGTATGTGTGTGCGAGCGCGCAATTAGACGAGTTTGCGTGCATGCCTTTGTGCTAATGTTAAGTGTTGATACCTCTGGGCTACACCTGTGTCTCTGAAGTTTGATGTGTGTGTCTCTGTGTGACAGCAGCGGGGCAGTGCCAGGTATGAGTCTTGCTGTGTGTATTTGTGTGTTTGCGCGTGTGTGTGTGTTTGCGTGTCTGGTCGGCAGCCATGTTGTTGGGTAGCAGATGGCACCGTGGTTGGCAGGGGAGGGGCTGCTTAGCACAACTAATCAGACAGTTACGGATAGGGCAGCTGGGAGGGCCGTCGGCCAGCCGTGTGTGTTTGTGCACGTGCGTTTGTGTGTGTGTGTGTGTATCGCAGAGTGCCATGATGTTGACAGTGGTGGGCCCGTTGGCCCGGTGACGAGACCTTGCCGCGTTCTTCTCTCCTCCCTGTCGGAGACCCCTCTCTCCATCCTCTCTCCATCCTCCCTCCTCACCTCTCTCTCCTCCTGCCTCCTCACCTCTCTCCATCCTCCCTCCTCACCTCTCTCTCCTCCTGCCTCCTCACCTCTCTCTCCTCCTGCCTCCTCACCTCTCTCTCCTCGTGCCTCCTCACCTCTCTCTCCTCCTGCCTCCTAACCTCTCTCTCCTCGTGCCTCCTCACCTCTCTCTCCTCCTGCCTCCTCACCTCTCTCTCCTCCTGCCTCCTCACCTCTCTCTCCTCCTGCCTCCTCACCCCTCTCTCCTCCTGCCTCCTCACCTCTCTCTCCTCGTGCCTCCTCACCCCTCTCTCCTCGTGCTGCCTCTCTGGATCAATCTGCAGAGACCTGCTCACTCTTTTTATCTTTCAGTTTCTTTGACCCTTGGTTTTCCTTTTGTCTTTCTGTCACACTGTCTGAATGTCTCCCTCACAGCTGCATGTTTCTGTAGCTGGTCTTTAATTGTGTGTTTATTTGTGTTAATAGAGTTGACAGTAATTGTGCATTTTTTGTAAATCTGAGTACTAAATGGAAATAGCAGTAGAAGGCTATAAAAATGTGGCCTCTTGAGGAGGCATATTTATATAAAGATGGACAGCATCTCTCTACATCCTGAGGTTGTACAACAATGAGGCTAAACCGCCCCCAGGGTGTGAGTGCTGCCATCATTTAGGATGGGATTTGTGAGTCTGTCAATTCTGATGCTTCACCCTGTTTTTATAGGAACAAATAACCAACTAAAACCAGACTTATCTGCCTGTGCACCTTTATAGTCCCATCCACCAACATGTAGGAGGCCGGGTATATGACCTATAATGCAGCCAGCTAAATCTATATATTCCCTCTAATTATGTTGTTTACATTCACCCTCATATGATTCTGGTCTTTAACCATCACTGTCACATCAAAGCTAATTCTCAGTGCAACATTTCAAGATTATCGAAACTGCTTCGCATCTTCAATTCATCTTCAATATTGAGATTGAGATATTGCTTTAAATAAATAAATAATAAATAATACCATGAGCCCCAGTGACAATATAATAATATCTTGCTTGCTCTAACTCTTTGTGAAAGCATCAACTCATTTGCACCAGAACTATCATGAAGGTTAATTAGTGCAAGCTATAAATTCAGCAGTGGAAAATCACGCACTTAAAGTAGCAGGATTATTAAACAGAGCTGTAATCTGCCCATCTTGCAGGGCTGGGAATGGATGGAATATAGACAGATCGCTTACTGGGAGACCTCAGGCAAGATGGAGGCAAATCTGTCGGGTACAACTGTTCTCACCTCAGCCAAGTGTGCCCTGGGACACTGGCCTACATACACACAGGCCGGCTGGAGGACAGACCGAGAGGGAGAGCACCAGCCCTCTGTCATCCCTCCACCGTCCACGTTTCACTTCATACAGAGTTCATCTCTTCTTGTCCGTGCACCTAAAGCCACCTCTTACACATCTGACCATTCATCTTGAAATACTGAAAAGCCCATTAGGGGTTTTAAAATATGTTATGATTTACTGCACGTTACATGTGTTGTGTTGTGTGTGTGTGTGTGTGTGTGTGTGTGTGTGTGTGTGTGCACTATCTGGCCAACTTTATGCCATCCCACAAAGTTGAGGGTAGCACCATCAGTGACTCCACACTGCCCAGTAGGCACAGGCTTTCATCTAACCTGACAGAACCTCAGTCCCCCTCGTTTCTCTCTTCTACCCCTGACACTCTCTTTTCCCGGATTGATCCATCCCTTTATCTTATCATCCTTTTTTCGTTTTTTCACACTTCAGAAAGCTGCTCTTTGTTTTCCTTTATTCTCTCGTCTTCAATTCATCCCTTTCTCTGTGTTGCCCTTTGTGACCACATCAGTGCCAAGCTTGGCCTCGTAGGTAGCTGGGCAGTGTCCGCATCTGCACCATTTCATCCGAATGATCAGGAGGATAAGACTGGAGGTTCAGGAAGAGATGCAGAGTGAATTATGGAAGAGAAATGAGTGATGACGTATTAAAGAGGGTGATGAAAGGAAAGTGGGGACAGGCCACACATCCGGCTCCGGGTGTTTCAGTCAGAACTGCTTGTGTTCCATGACCTTTGAAAAAAACATGTTTCTTGTGTAGCGACTCTCATAAGCAATGACAAAAATTAAGACATTTCACATTGGCCTGATTTTAATACACTTTTGAAATACCAAACAGATTAATGTCCAGTTTTTTTGGTTGTATGTATTTTGTTTATCTTTGGAAGCAGGACAAACTTTGAACAGGAAAGTGTAATCTTATCTCAAAAGGTCTGTAGCTAAATTGCCACACAGAGATGTTGTTCATATTCGTATACACTATAAAATAGGCCCAAAAATAGAAAGCTGTATTTATGCGTGATGATTCTTCCAAAAACTGAGCGCTGTGTGAAAAATGTAAAAAAAAATCAACACTTAAAACCAAACCATAAAAGTGAGGCTTTTTTTGTGGAGGCTCTAAGTAAAGGTTTACTGTACATGTAGAAATATGGCTGAATTGAAAGGAGTTGAGGCTGGAAAATGTAAATCAGGGCAAATAGATAAAAGTAGATTTAGATGAGAAATGAAAAAGTGGAAGACGAATCTGGAATTATGCAGAGAGAAGGTTTTTTTGAGCATATGGAGGAAGTTTATTTGTATAAGTGAGACAGAGGGGAGTATAGGAGAAGAGTGGTGAGGCTGGCCATGGCGTGCGTCTGTGTGTGTTTGTGTGTGTGTGTGTGTGTGTGTGTGTGTGTTTGTGTGTGTGTGTGTGTGTGTGATCCGGACACAAAATCTCCGGTGCCAACTCCAGCCTAAGTCTCCCCTGCTGAGTTAAAAAAAAATGCCCCTCTTTGTTTTCCACCTCAATGGCCACCCTGTCCCTCACTGGGCATCTGATCTCATGGCCCAGGAGAACAGAGAATGAGGACAGGGGAGAATGAGTAGAAATTAAGAGGTGCGGGAAAGTGTGGGGATGAGAGAGGAGTTGACTGAAGTTTGCTGGGTCGGGTTTGGAGAGCCGGATGGCGAAGGTTCCTTCCTGCCAGTTGCCCCCAAGTTTCAGAGCATGTGTGTGTGTGTGTGGGGGGGGAGGGGGGGGGGGGGGGTTGAAACAACATCAGGTATGTCTCAGGTGTGAAGTTAATTCCAACACGGGTGGATTGTGTTCACACGAGGAGAGAAGAATCGATGTGATGTTTCTTCCTCTCACACAGCTCCGTTTATCCATATATGTGAAACTTTCTACTATTAATCTTGAATGTGTTTATTTTAGAAAAATTGACACACATTTCCTGCAGATGATTTATTTACTTTTTTTTATAAATGTTCCTGTCGTGATCTTACAAAATCCTTCTCACCATATACATTATTAGAATATACAGCATGTATTCATGTGCTACAATATTCATATACATCTATTATTCAGCCTGGTGATATCCTCAAGAAAACAATATTGGACATTTCCTCCATCAGCTAAAATTGATTTGACCCCCAGCTCCAGCACATATGTTCCCCACAACAGTTTCTGCAGGGCACAGATTTGACACTAACGTGGATTCCTGTTTTTTCTTGGACTGGGTCAGTAGGGGACAGTACTGTACGTATGCTGTGGGTTTATTTTTATAAAACCACAGATGCCTGCGCCGCCGGTCCGCTGTGTTCCTGTATGGAGACCACCGATCATCTGTGCCAATTAAATCTTAAACTTCTCTCGCTCTGCTTTCTGTGCAGAGAGAGACGATGACAGAGGCCAATCATCAGCTAATCACTTCAGTCTCTGCGTTCTTCTCTGAGGGAATGTGCGCTGCAACAGCAAATGTTTGTCTCTGTAGGGGTCATGTGTATTTATAACTGGATATATGTATGTGTTTATTCATATGCATGAGAGAGTTACAAAACAGCATTAAAGATGTGCATATCTCAAGAGCGTTTTGTCCACATACTTAACATTTGCCGTTATTGGGCACGATTGGCTCGCCGCTGACCTTGGTTGTGGTGGTGGTGGTGGTGATGGTGGTGGTGGTGGGGGGGGGGGGGGGCTTTCGTGCTCCTTGAAGAAGAATAGAGGCTCGGGCCGCCCGCTGTAAACATAGTTGACTTGCCGACAGATGGATTGAATGACAGAGAGGCTAACTGAGCCAGGAATGGGCCTGGCAGCATCGTACTGAGCAGAGAGAGGGAGAGAGAGAGAGAGAGGGAGAGAGAGAGAGAGAGAGAGAGAGAGAGCAAAAGAGAGAGATAAAAGGGGGGTGGGGGGGCTGGCCAACAGGAGAGGAGGTGTGAACAGGTGCAGGGCCGCTGAAGGAAGAACCAGCAGATGGAGAGAGACACAGCCAGTTTAGTTACAGGAAAAAAAGGGTGGGAGGGAAAAAGAGGAGGGAGGAGGAGGGAGAGATGGAAACGGCAGAAAAAGAAAGATCGGAGCAGAGATGAGGGCGCTCGGTACGGAGAGATGGACGGATAGAGAGAAATATCAGCTTGGCGGAGAGTAAAACAAAAGGTGGGGCTACATCAGGCGGCCTCGGTCACCGTGGATTTGTTTCATAAATTTGAGCCGTGATTTGAAGGAAGGGGTGGGGGGGGGGGGGGGGGGGGGGGGGGGGGGAGCAGAGTGATGACAGACTGATTAAACCTCGAGGTGATTACATCAATCTGAGGTTCGATAAAAATGTGCTAAAAACACATTGAGGTGGAAGAGATAAAAAAATGGGTGACACCGCTTCACGTCTGCTACACAAAAACAATTCAGATGTTTACCGTGCACAGCTTCACTGACATGCAGCGAAACAACAAACGCACAATATGTCACTCGTCTTCTCGGTGGTTGTCACTCGTCTATTGTTGGCAGTGGCAGTTAGATAGGCCTCTGCCTCACACACATAAACAAGTGCACTCGCACATAAGCAAAAAAAATCCTCTCTTGTAGTTGCTGCGTATCAAACTGTTGAATATTAATACGGGTCTGATTGATGCAGTCTATCATAAATAGCCGTGGATCTGCTGGAGTTCCTCCGCTGAAATGAATCACCGCGAGTGTCACCATTTTTTTTGTGTTGCTGTTGATATGCGAGCAAATAGTTGACAGTTGTAATTTTTATAGTACGGTGTCAGTTCTTTTCAATTGCATCATATCCAACAGCAAGCCTCACAGAGTTTGAGTTTTGGTGAATTAGTTTTGATAATCAAAATCTTCTTTTAATTTAATTTTTAAAAGTAATACGTAGATCCTTCATTGTTTATTTCTGTTGATATTTTTTATTAGATGCTGGTCAGGAGCAGCGTAACACGTGAGAGCTAATACACAAATCTCTACATTCTATTTTCTGAGACACATTTATACACAAAAACCCATCATGTATTTACAGGGCGTCCTCTTTAAAATGTAGTAAATAGTATTACTCCTCTCCTTCGTGCTGCTCCGTCTCCTCAGCTCCTCAGTGATCATCGATGTTGTTCGACAGTCCATCTTCTTTGCTGCGAACGAGGATTGTGAGTTTGTGAGTTTGTATGTTTGTGCGTTAGGCTGAGTTCGCACTCTGTTAACCTGTATGCTAATTGCACACCTGTTATTTTGCAGCCCAGGATCATTGCAGAGCATAAAAATGAATATGCAGCGATTTCAGGGATTGTACACTTCAGTTTTCGATTAGTTCTCATGTAGAGAGCTTGTATGCATTTCCTGTGTGTTTCCTCTTCTCTTGGTTTGGAAACTAAACGCTTCCAATAAGTTACTCAAAGTTGAGAAGAACTTCATCAGTTTGTGTGTGTTGCCTTGAGAGAGGAGATAGTCCCTTCTACTTGGGTCCTAACAGCGGTCAGTGGTGTTGGCGTTTGCAAATGTCTTCTATTCCTCCAAGTCCACCGTCTGACTCCAATTTGTGCTCGTCCTCTGATAAACCGCGGCATTTGGTGGTTCTGGCATGGGATCCCGGCTGCACCATGGGGTGCTGCAAACTCTGCGCTTGGTCAGGCCCTGGCACCCCACATCTAATGGGCAACAGCTTGAATAGTGCCCACTTAGGCAGGCAGTGTGGACTGGGCCCCCTCTTCTTCCTCGCCACTCCAGCCAGCTAGCCAGCCGTCCACCGCCTCTGCCACCTCCCACTTACCCAGCAGCCACTGTACCTGGCCGCAGCCCCAGAGCCATTCCAGTCTACCTTAGGCCCCTGGCCCACGCAGCTCTCTCCATACTTATCAAGCTGTCCTACAGCGCATCAGGCCAGGCATACACAAACAGGCCCAGCTATCCTCTAACTCAATATTCAGTCTATTGCCTCCTAGGCCCAAACAGGAGTTCCTGCCACAGGCAGCAACCCAGAGCCCATTCACCAATTAGCTGGAAGGCAGATTATTGTCCAGGGAGAATCATCCAGCTCCAGCCCCACACATTCAGCCTCTGCTCCTCCCGTCGCCCTCCTCGCTCGCTCCGGGGCTCGGCTCTCGACTGACTTCAATTTCTCTTTTTTATGTTTTACTTTGACAGTGCTCGTCAGCAGCCATTTTGTGAGCAATTTGCTAAATAAACGTGTTGAATTTGATTTGGAGCACAAAATGGCGCCGGCGAGAGAACCGCACAAGTTGATCCTGGAGGAGATTTTTATGAACTTTTCTCAACTCACCGACCGGACTGACCCCTCCTCCAGGTCTCCTCACCTCCACCCAGAGAGGAAGGCTTTGAGTCTGTTCTGTTGTGTGTTAGAGTATTAGGTTGTCCATGTTGGTTCAGTAGATCAGAAAGACCAAACAGATGCCAAATGTGTAGCTCTCTGTCTTTTTGCTTATCTATCTTTTTCGGCTTTTTTTTTTTGTCACCCTCCTTCTCTTCACCACCACTCTATTGCTGACTGCTGGAACTTTCTGGCGGTCTGTCTGATGCTAATTGGTGGGTAAACAGGTCTGGTGTGAGTCCCCCCCCCCCAGTTATACACAAACACACACACACATAGACATACGCAAATACACACGGCCCCCTGGAACCTCTTGCAGGACCAAATGGCTGGCAACGCCTGCCCGCCATCTCCCGCTGAGCCCTGGTGTGCGCTTTGGTGGCTCAGGCTGCTGTTCAAGCCCAGCGGGGGTTCATTCACTCACACACACATACACACATACACGTACAGACACACACAGTCTCCTTGTGTCCCCTGCACACCCGCCACCCGCTTTCACACCCCAGACAGCAGGACAGCAGGAGAACACACGCACACACACACACACACACACACACACACACACACGGAGGAACAGACAGACGCGGTCACTTTAGAGATGCAGGCCAAACGCTGCAGGGGAGAAAAGTTTTCACTTAAACTGGAGAATTCTCTCTTCATTAGCGCCTTTGGACTTCAGGAAGAGTTCTGTTTGTTTGTTCGATTTTCCCGTCTTTGTAGTTGTTCTCTTCTCTCCTTCTTTGTCTGTTCCTCTGTTGTTTGGTCACATTTGGACTCAGTTGTGTCACAAAGTTTGGTTCAATCGTGAGTAAAATGCAGTGTTGTTCAAAGGCAACAGGGATAGGCCCCTTAGCTCGCATCTTACCTGCTGGAGATTGAAATTTAGGCAAATGTGAGTGGAAATTGAAGAGATGATATCGCTACATATCGGTTTAGGAGCTAAGAATGGTGTTTAAACCGGTTGCTCGTATAGAGACCTTCTAAAGTTCCAATCTCTAAATATCTGTAAAATTAGATGAGACTGTTCGACTGAGTGTTTATGTGTGTGTGTACAATTTAATCAGATTGCCTGAATTTACAGTGCGTGCACAGGACCACAAGTTGCTTAAGCAAAGAAACATCTAAACTGTAAAAAACTTTATTCCTGATTTTTATTTTTAATCACAGGATAAAGCTTTTCTCCTGGACTGGTCTGTAATGGAGCGATTGTGTGAGTGTGTGTGTGTGTGTCTCATAGACAGCTGCAGTATCACTCAGGGGTCTTCGAGCTGACAGTGGCCTGACACTTCTACCCTTCTACCCCCTGAGTCTTCTCTGTCATCCTCTTCTCTTTCCTCTCTTTCGTTCTCATGTTGTACCTCGTGTTCTCTCCATCACTGATATCCT
This sequence comes from Platichthys flesus, assembly GCF_949316205.1. Classification (NCBI taxonomy): domain Eukaryota; kingdom Metazoa; phylum Chordata; class Actinopteri; order Pleuronectiformes; family Pleuronectidae; genus Platichthys; species Platichthys flesus. Next base: position 5,665,624 of record NC_084956.1, read on the forward strand.
TCACACAAATCAACCCTCTCCCTCTTTTGAACCAGCTATGGTCGTCATATAGGGATGTTCATAGAAATGCAAAATCATCAGTTAAAATGCAGTATTTAATTATGCTTTTGAATTCCTGATTTTAAAAATGATGAATATGTTAAAGACAGAAGTTGTTTACGATGGTTTTGTGGAAATGTTTGTAATGCTCCTCCACGAGCAGAACATGAGTCATCGGTCATCTGAAGCACAAAAAAAAAAAAAAGGCAAAGTTATGTGCATCTAATTCTCACCGTGCTACTTTGATGACGTTTAGCTTATGTAAAAAGTATACATTCACAATGTCACTATTCATGGGATCGTCATTGCAGTTTCTACACAGCTGATATCAGGTTACTTTTCTTTTTCTCCAGGCATGCAGTGAAGCGTGCTGAATGCTCTCACAAGGAGCTGATGGAGTCTACAACCCTCGCTTTGCACAGGAAGGGCACCGAGACGTGACTGGAGGCTCGACACAAGCAGAGAGGTCAGTGCGTCCTGACTTCAACAGTGGAGACACTGTCCACACACCTTTCCCTTTGTCCTCCACAGTGTGCTCACTAACAAAACCCCGTTTAAAGTCCTGCAGATTCACTGGATGAGGCTCCACAGCTCTGTCACGAGAAGCACTGAGGTGGAACGATGTTTTCACAAATGTACTGAAGACACATTGGCAGCTCACTTCTGATCATTGTGCTAATAGATTCATTTTTTTTGGTGTTTATCTTGAATAGTATGTATTTGCTTCTCTAGCGCTGCAGACTTCAGGAGAGAAGAGAGACGTGTTCAAGAAAAAGTCTGTTTTCCTTCGCTTTTCGTAAAAATTAAAACAAAAGCAATTGTGGATGAAAGGCTCCAGCACACATTACATTCATGTGATGTGATAATAGATATCAGTCATTGAATTTCAGTCCACTGAGACCTTTCAGTTAGTCTCTGGTGGCCGTCAGCACACCAGATCGTGTGCCGCTGCCATGATGGAGCCACATCCAGAGGAGATTTGGGATCAGACTTCCCAGAGGACGGCATTAAAAGGGTTTCAGTGGAGAGCCAGGCATTCTTCAGAGCATCTCTACACAGCCACATCACAGCAAGTTCTCCAATTTGCATATCAGTAGGTTGTTGGTTATTGTTACTCACAGGCGGTAGGTGTCTCGCGTGAGTGTGAGGTGAGGATGGGAGAATAAAGGAGAACCACACAGGATGGAGCTCAGAGTCAGATTATCCAGCTACAGGATCACAGCCCTGAGCTGGGCTCCTCCTGATGGACACTTCAGCAGGGAGGATGTTTGCTGGGACGGGGTCTTGAACCTGCGTCTTCCAGTTAAAGGATTTGTTTATCCCACTGGCTGTGCCACCTCACTAACCTTCATCACGACAGGAGCCGAGCGGGAGGGGACGGACGGCAACACAACTCATCTGAGCTGAACGAGACCGAGTTGAAGTGAAGTGACCTCAAACGAGCGGAACGGAGCAGAGCAGAAGTGGAGAGAGGAGACGAGAGAATCCCGGGGCAGGAGGGGAGGTGATGGGAGCGGTGCAGAGAGACCCGGGCTCAGAGCTCCTTGTCTGAGAGCTGCTGCTGCTAGCACATCTGTTGCACCATCTGGACCCCCCCCCCCCCCCACACACACACACACAAACACTCACACACACACACACACACACACACAACCACCCGCCCTCAACGACTCGCTCCCCTCTCCCCCTTCTCCTATCTTTTTATTTACCTGTGGTTAACTTCAACAAACAGGGAGCCTGCTGGTACACAGAACAAAGATGGAGGGTATGGAGGGAGGGATGGATGGAGGCAGGGAGGGAGGAGGGAGGGAAGGGGGGGGGTGGGGGTGGGGGGGATAAACAAAGGGTCTGTTTCTGGCGCGTGTCGGCAGCACACATGTTGTCTAAAGAGAGCTGACATCAGAGCACAGCAGGAAACGGGGGGGACGGGGAGGGGATGGAGGGCTGGACGTCCTTTAGTCGCTCGCATCACTTCCTCTCCCCGTGCAGCCCAACAGACGAGCTGGATAATTAGCTTTCTTGCTCTCCAAGCCCCGCCTCCCTGTCCGTCCGTTTGTCCTTCCATCCATCCACCTTTCCCCCCCCCCCCCCACCCCCCGTTTTTTCATGTTTCTTTTTTGAATAGAATAAGTACAGAGCGGCCTCTAGATGATATCAGATTTTATGTTTCTCTCCGTCCCTCCCTCCCTCCCTTCCCTGCCATGCCTCTCCCCTCCCTCATTTTTCCTCTGTTTGTGTTCAGTGCCAGTTCTGCTGTGTTTCTGTGTCCCAGGGTTCTTTTTGGACGACGCATGGCCAGACGCATTCAAAGCCTGCTCGGCTAATTACCATTCTCCATACAACTTTTCCAGCACTGACCAAACTTTTGTTGAGTGTACGTGTGTGTGTGTGTGTGTGTGTGCATCTCTGTGCAGATAAGAGTCGTTCTCTGCAGCATCCGGTGCATTACCTATGGCTGTGTATACTGGATTAAATTAAGTAACGCAGCAACTCACTTTGGAGGAGCAAAGGGCTTCCATTAAAATATGAATATTAAATTCCCGGCAAGGAATGAAACATTAGTGGGCTCTGATCTTTACACCTCTCCCAGTCATAATCCCCCCCCCCCCCATTGTATTTTAATAGTATTTCTGTAGTATGTAGAGAAAGATGGAAGAATTGTGTAGTCAAAATTCTCTCCTCTCCCAGTCATAATCATCCCCGATTTCTACTATATGCAAAAAAAAAAAAAACTTCACAAGTCTGAGCTACTTTTCAAAGACTGCAAGTCCTTGGTGTCTTTGGTTGTGTTTGACTGTAACAGAATGCCGGAGCAGGTGGATCATTCCCTCAATCCAAACGGCAGCCATTGTTATTTTTAAAAGAGCAGACATATGTTGGAGAGCGAGACGTGGATCATTTCAAAGAAATGATTAAAGCCCAGTGTTGGATTGTTCAGAAAGAGCCCCCCCCCCCCCCAACGGTGGTTGAGGACGTGGCAGGAAGGGTGGAGAGAGAGAGAGAGAGAGAGAGAGAGAGAGAGAGAGAGAGAGAGAGAGAGAGAGAGAGAGAGAGAGAGAGAGAGAGCTTTCAATCAACAAAACCCTCTCTCTCTCTCTCTCTCTCTCCACCCTGTTCTACTGTCCTCAGGCACTTAATGTCTCCATTCCGTGTTATCTGTACTTTTGTTTTTCAGTTCATCTCTTTGAACGGTTCTGCGGACGTCAACAAAAGATATTCGGTATTCGTTACAAAAGATTTCAATGTCAGTCTCGACGTGGACGTTGTGTCTCTGGTGTTTGAAGCCATTTCTTTGGCTTCCGCTCGGAAACGTATGTGTTCAGAGAAGAAGCCACGAGGCTCTCAAAGCCAAGTCTTTTAAACTTGTATTTCCTACCATTATTATTCTATAGCTACAGTTTTTTTTGTACCTATAGGGAATCATTGAATTTGATTTGGCAATAGAAAAACACAAATGTATTTCACACACATTCTTTATACTTTAGGTATAAGCTCAAACTTGTTCTGCAACTTGTTTTGATCAGTGAATTTGAAATAAGTTTTCCAATGAAATATGCAGATCATACTTTTTTAGCTTTGGTCTTAACATTGAGACTAAATAATCTCTTGATAATTTAACTCTTAATACATCAAACAGTAGAACGTCACTAATACTCGTATTAGACGTTGATAATTTTTGTTTCTATTCTTCTAAATGTCAATCACAACATCTGATCTGTCGCTGTTCTTTACATCATTTAAGAAATATGAAGTCATGTTTGTGTTAACTTTTGTTTTATGGTTATTTTGTTACTTCCCTGTTATTGTGTTACAAACACATTTGTTCAGGTCCATCCATCTTGTTGTGCAGTGGAATAATAATCAAAAACTGTAGGTTTAGGAGATATAGTTAATTGACATGAGTTTGGCTCAGTTTTGTTTGGGTCAAGGTGAAGATTCCTTCAGCCTGGATCTCTGAGAGCTAAACAAAGTCCTCCTGCGATGGTTCACCTCGATGGAACCAACATCTTCTTCCCTTGACTGACTGCAGCTGGAGAGCAGGACGGTCTGTTGAGATCCCAGAGGTCCATGATCAAGAAGCTGGAGGATAAGTTCAGCAAAATGGAGTCACAACTGGAAGAGATGGCAAAAAAAACACAGGTCAGCATTTGATTCTCTCATTACAGTTTCTTAACACGAAAAAAACTGACGACATCCTTCATCCTGATTCCAATTTCTTCCAAAAACTTGAGTGGACACACAAAGCATCTGTTTCTTCATTGTTTGTGTGTCTCAGTTGTGTATTCCCTCTGTCTGCTGGATGTCCGTGTCCTCTTGTCACGGAGCATCATCGATTCAGGCTGTTTGGACAGAGCACGTCAACACACTACACACTGCTTTCCATTCTGACCTGTTTTCTCGTTAACCTGATGCTACAGTAGTCACAGCAGGCCTGCACAGCGCTCCATCTGGGCTGCCTGAGTGTGTGTGTGTGTGTGTGTGTGTGCCTTTGTGTGTATGACAGTGACCCTGGGCCCAGTGTCCTGTCAGCTGTTGGAGCTGTGCTGCACATTAGTCACATGACAGCCCCCAATCTGGCACTGCCAGACCGCACTGGCCTCACCAGCTACAGGACACGTGGACACAATACACACAATGAAATGTGCTGTGGGATTTCTTATATATCAATATAAAATACACATCCTGTACATGTACACACTAACTTTCACCTTGAACATGTCTTTAGGTGAAAGTTTCTCCGCTCACAGACTGACTCAGTGTTCAGACGTACTTGTGTGTGCAGTGTAGTTTAGCAGCATTGTGGTGTTGTCGTGTTTTGTGCCTCGGGTTGTTTGAGCTCCTGGAGCTGAAGCCTAGTGTAGCGGTTAAAGTCCTGCTGGACGGCCTCGGCCGAGCTGAGCGAGGAAACACTGAGACAGTTGCAGCAAGATGGAAAAAGTAAACTCTGATGAATTGTTCCAGGAGTTAGTCTCACCCGCGGCGTCAGGCTGTATGAGCCGTGCCCCCTGCTGATTGGTCGGCTTCAGTTTGCGAAGCAGGAAATGGAGTTGAGGGCGTCCAGTTGACTCGTGGTTCAAATTTGACAATAAAACATAAAAATAGATTTATTCTCTATAGTTGGTTAGGTATATTTCCAACTGTAGTATTTGCATTAACATGTGTGTCGGTCTGTGTGCAGCCTTAAACAACAACAAACGGCCTCGGAGGAAAACGACCTCCAGGAGACCAGAACATGTCCAGAAGCTCGCTGCCTCAACTCGGAGGAACAGATCGGGTTATGAAGGACAGGTGAGAAAATACACACAATACTAATGTTAACACATCAGAGGGTAAACACAAATTCTCACATCTTTATCACGTGTTAAGGGACATCTGTTTGAAAGCAAAACTTTTGTTAATTCCCCATCAAGGTTTTTATGTTTTCAGTGATATTTCTCCTCCCTTTAGAATGAAAAGCTTCTACTTTTACACTATCTGATGTATTTTTTCACACGTGAATAGATTTCTAGATCATTTCCATCATTAAATTGTACAGTGGAGGTACTTGGCAGCTGGCCCTCATAGAAAAAGTACACTTTCTTCCCAGCGTACATCCACAGCCCCGGCCTTTTTCTGATCTAATGTTTATTTCCAATAAGAATTGTTTTAATGCTTTATTAAAACAATTCTTATTGGAAATATTCTCCTGCTCTATGTAGAGCGGCGGAGTTTCCTCCTTCATCAGGAATCATCAAACGATTCTCTCTTTGTCATGTGACACACAGCGATTACAGATCTATGGCGGTGAAGCACTCCACCTGCGCTCATGCCCAACAGTTGGTCTCGGAAGTTGTGGTGTTAAGTGCTCATGTATCAGATGATTTATTTATGGCTGCGTTAGTCACGTGAGTAATTGAGAGAACAAGGAGGTGAATTCATGATGATCAGCTGTGACTGGTTCGGTAGAATCTGCATCCCAGAATACTCCCTGGTGTGTAAGAGACGTGCAGCGACATAACGGAAGCCCTGACTTATAAAAAAAGGCTGCGGCTAATACTGCTTCCATCTTATGCTATAGTATCTGTACGTGTGTGAAGAGTGTGTGAGTTCCGTGCGGGGGGGGGGGTCTCATCCTCCCTGAGCGTGGAGCCCAGTCGGTGTGCGGCTCCACAGGGCGCCTGGCGCACATGGGCAAGGGTGTGTGGGTGTTGTTGCCCCACTGTGCAGGCTCTCTACTCCCCCCCCTCCTCAACCTCACCTTACTCTTAACCACCACCGAACGCACACATGTACACACACACCCTCGCTCGCCCCTTCTCTCCTGCTCCATCACCGACACCACATATTGTCTACCACCCACCGGTGTTAACCTGTCGAGAGTCAGACGCTGCCAAAAAACAAAGTTTACCGAGTCACAGCTGTCTCCCCGGTTGTGTGCGCGACTCTTTTTGTGTGTGGTGTGTGTGTGTTTCATAGACAGAACAACAATCTATGTTGTCAAGGAGTGCGGGGTATGATTATTCTGTATGTTTCTGCCGCATATGCTGTGGTAGTGGTGGTTGTGGTGTGTGGACGGGTTTGCTATCGCATGTTCTCTGGAGGTTTAGCAGAGCAGGAATCCGGCTGCCAAAAGTAGATTGGCTGGGAAGTTGGCACCTAACTTCTCTCTTCTCCCATCTGAACCACAATAATCACTCTTGGCATTTAGTGAGTTTTTATTTTTTTTGACTTGACACTTAGTTGGTTTGATGAATCCTCCCGATAGTTAGAAAGATCTCCTGGAGTTCACTTCTACACGAGGTCACTTTTGGAGTGAATGTTAAACCGCTCGACCATATTTGAAGTATTTGATTTTTTCCGGAAATAATTCTTCTGTTACAAAATGTGTATATACCTGCCACAAATATGTAGATTAGATAGATAGATAGATAGATAGATAGATAGATAGATAGATAGATAGATAGATAGATAGATAGATAGATAGATAAATAGACAGACAGATAGATAGATAGATAGATAAATAGACAGACAGATAGATAGATAGATAGATAGATAGATAGATAGATAGATAGATAGACAGATAGATAAATAGATAGATAGATAGATAGATAGATAGATAGATAGATAGATAGATAGATAGATAGATAGATAGATGGATACTTTATCAATCCCGTGGGAAATTTGGGTCATCCAGTAGCTTATACACTTATACATCTCACCGACATACATACATAAATCACATATACATAGGTAGAACATATTACAGGTACAGGAATAGGTCTGACCCTATGGTACAGAATGCAATGATGTGATTGTGCCACAAAAACAAATATATATTTAAATATATAAATATATAAGAATATGTAAGTGGTAAAAGTCTGTGCGTGGGGCTAGTATAGCCAGTAAAGGGATGGACAGTGGGTTGGTTTATGATTTGATATGATTAACTGTATTTATCAGGGTTTTGCTGCAGTTACGTTTGTGCAGGGACTCGACTGAACTCTGTGTTTTCAGATGGAACTCTGTCCTCCTCTGTGTCTCGGTGACATTTATATGCATGTGTGTATTTCTGTGTGCGTCAGTCTCTCTACCCGTGATACAGAATAGACGTGTTCTCCTCCTCGCCTTGTGTCTATGAGTGCGTCCATACATCGGTTATATGTGAGTTGGTCCCCTCGGGGCCCCGGGTGCCTGTCGGGCCCCCTGCCGTGCTGCTGGGGGGGGGGTTAAGGTGTACGTGTTAACAAGCTGGTGGAAGTTGGTTCAGTATCATCCAGCGCCCCCCTGCCCCCCCCCCCCCCCCCCCTCCCCACAGCCTCTCCATCGGCCTGCAATCTGTGCTGCGAAGAGCGGCAGCAGCGCACCACGCACCAAACATTTGGAAAATCAGCTTGATTTATTTTTACACGGGCGAGCCGATTGCCAAACTACACAGGGGTTTTTTCACACACAATGTTTTGCAGCAACCATTTAATTATTTATTTCACTATTTCTGTGTTGTTGTGCTTTGAAAAAACAGGGGGGGGGGGGGGGACAGCACGGAGGGGGGAGGGAGGGGAGACGGAGCAGCAGAGCGGAGAGAGTTAGGGACGACGAGGAGCCAGAGAATGATTCATTTAAAGGTTGTGTGTTTTTTATCAGCATTTTGATTTAAGAATAACACGTTCAATTTTAGGTGATGATATTAAATCTCTATTTGATTTAACTCCCATATTTAGTTTTGGTATTTTGTGGATCTTTAATACCTGAAGAAACACAAATAAAATGATTTAATCTCTTAACTTGATATAGTTGCTTCTCATCGAGGGCAGGAGGTGAAACTCGATGCATATGGGAAAATAAAAATGCAGGGAATGGATGTGTATTATTTCACAATTCATTTTTAACAGTGTAACTAAAATAATCAGTTTTCTAAATTTATTTCTCGTGTGATTCGATTGAGTCGTCAAATGTGAAATGTGAAACACTTCTGATGAGAGGAGAAAGATCCTGGTGAGGAAACTGCGGGAGAGAAACTAAATCCGTCGATAAATATCTGAGACGTAAATGAAGGTTGTTGTTTCTCGTAAAATATATTTGCTACTAAGTGAAGAGTTATTTTCTTAGTCAGTGTAAACAATCCTTTAAATAGTGAACTTAGAATAATTCATTCATGTCTGGCTTCCAGACACAGTTAGAGTCTGTGAATTTAACTGTTTCACAGTAGTTTTATTTTGACTGAAAATCACAACTTTATCCTTTTAACTTCACATAAATTTAAAATAATTCTCTATTTGTGTTTATATGGAAAATATTTGATCTCTCTCCACATATATCAATAATTAAAGAGAGTCAGAAGTCTGTGTGTATAACAAGGACCTGAACAAGGATTGATGTTGGAGGAAATATGAGAAACAGATTTACATCCTCTCTTCTCTTCTTTTTTCTCACCTTCTTCTTGTTTCACTTCCCTTTCCTCTTTTCCCTTTTTAATCTCCAACTTTTCCTTTCTCCTCTCCTATCCTCTCCTCTCCTTCTTCCTCTCCTCTTCTTCTTAGTCTCCCCTCCTCTTCTCTTCTTCTTCCTTTCCTTCACTACTTATACCTCCTATCCTCTCCTCTCCTATTCTTCCTCTCCCCCTCTCCTCTGCATTTTCCTCTCCTCTCCTTCTTCCTCTCCTCCTGTCCTTATTTTTCCTCTCCTTTCCTCTCCTTCTTCCTCTCCTCCTCTCCTTATTCCTCCTCTCCTCTTCTTCTTCCTTTCCTCCTCTACATATTCCTCTCCCCCTATTCTCTCCTCTCCTCTCCTTATTCCTCCTCTCTTTTCCTCTCATCCTTTCCTTATTTCTCTCCTCTCCTCTTCTTATTCCTGTCCTCCTCTCCTCTCCTTATTCTTCCTCTCCTCCTCTTCTCTCCTTCTTCCTATCCTTCTTCCTGTTCTCCTCTTCCTCTCCTCTTTTTCCTCTCCTCCTCTCCTCTCCTTCTTCCTCTCCTCCTCTCCTTATTCTTCCTCTCCTCTCTCCTCTTTCTCCCCCTCCCCTCTGCTTTCCGTACCAAACACCACGCAACCTTTCCTCACCCTGCAGCTGTTCGCAGGCTGTTTCACCAATTATCACTACGCATGTACACACTTAGGTCACATACACTGACTCTCTCACACACAGACACACACATGTACGACAGACCAACATAACACCAACGCTTGCTTAACCACACATAGTGACAGCAGTGTGTTTGTCAGCGTGTGTGCGAGTGTGTGTGTGAGTGTGAGTCCACAGCTGACTGTGCAGCCCTTTAAGGAGAGAAGCAACATATACGCAGATGTGCCTGTAGATCCACAGGCTTCACTGGGCCATATGGCCTCCACAGAGAAAGATGGTGCATGCGTCTGAAGTAGAGCGAAGGATGGAGCGAAGGATGGAGGAGGGATAGAGGGCCATGTGTAGCATGAGCTGTGCAAGCAGTTGTTGAAGTACGTACTGTATGTCGGTGGATGTGTGTGCGTGTGTGTTGTGTGTGTGTGTGTTTGCACCAGAGGCTCCAGGAGATTGGTTAATGGAACAAATGGTCGCGGCGGGCCGGGGAAGAAGGAACAGGCTTGCTGCTACCACGGGCGAACAGCAAGCCCCGGGCGAGGGCTGCTTCATCTGGGCTCCTGCCACACACACACACACACCCTCTGTCGAACCCACCCCCCCCCCCCTCAACCCCTATCCCCGAACACACAGTGTACTGCCATGCCCCAGAAGCAAAAAGGACGCTCCTCGCAAAACTTTTCATTTGCAAATTAAGTTGGCAGCGGCTGGGATGAAGAAAACAGGACAGCTTTCATGTGTCTCGTTGTGTGTGTGTGTGTGTGTGTGTGTGTGTGCATACGGGAATGTTTGTGTGCTCCACTGTATGTATGATGAGTCGCAACTGTGTGTGTGTGTGTGTGTGTGATCTGAGAGGAGCTGAGCGATAGAGGTATGATAAAAAAATGGAGCGAGGTCCAGTGTGAGGTCCAGCTAAATCTTAAAATCATCACGGTTCACACTCGTGTTCCACAGATTCATATTAACATCACTGCTCTCTCCTCATTCCATTTTATATTTACCTAACACACATGCAAGTTGTTGTTTTCATCATCCAATTTCCAAAATCTGACATTTTCATTTTTCATACAACAGCTGCTTCACGTTATCTGTTTTTTTCCCCCTTGAGGAAGTTTTTACAGAATTAGCAGGAAAAGAGGTTTAAGCACATTTCTAAAAGCAGTTGTGGTTTATTTCAGATCTTTCTTTTTAAGTTCCTTCGGTAAACTTTGAAAACCCACCAGCATCGCACACTTCTTTCAAGGTAACAAGACATTTTCTGACAAAAATAACAACATTAAAAAAATAAATGTGAGAAATGATTCGGGGCCACAGTTATATACTTACAGTAAATTTCTTACTTCTCCTCTTACCTCTGGGTGGCGCTGATCAGTCATACTCTGCCCTCCTTCATCCTTCTCTCCTCCTCTTCCCATCGTCTCCGTCTCTGCGTTGCCCAGCTGGCTTCTGTAGCCGGGAGCAAATGCAGGGCGGCCTGCTGAAAGAGCATTGTCAAACGGTGGCTTTACAGCTCTATCATACACACAGACACACACAAACACACACACACACACACACACACACACAGATGCACAGATTTGCAGCTCAGATGTCAGGCTGTAGCCAGGGGCTTGCAAGCTGGAGCGTTAACTGTGCAAAGCGTCACATCTCGAGCCCCAGTCGGTGACACTCGTCATAAAACTAAGACTAGAAAACCACGCGCAGGAAAAAACACCTGCACCTTCTCTAGGAAAATGTTAAAAGTAATAAGGGCTGAAACGCTCGGATGGCAGGGAAGCAAACTTTCAAACACTCTGACATTGAAGAGAAGATATAACAGCCTGAAGCAGCAGCAGCACTGAAACCAATGACAGAATGAAAGCAGAGACGACTTCTGTGCTGGTTCAGAAGCTGCTTTGTGGCTTTGGTTTTAATGTCAGGGTGAGAATATATACTTCTGTTATTCCAACCTAAACAAATCTGGTTTAATATAGCAAAAATAGATAGGTCTGCAGAAAAAGTTCATTAGGCTGACGACCTGATCTGGTATTTTTTTTGTATATTTAGAACAGATTTATTTAAATTTTCTCCATTTATCACCCTTTAAGTATTTTATTTTTTATTCTTCTCCCTTTTAATTTGTATACTCTTCATTTAAACAGTAAAACAGATTTGGTTTGATGCAGTTTAAAGGGGCAGAGATGGTCTCAAATGTCTGGAGGAAAATAGCTCGTTATTATTATAGAAATAATAAATAATGACGAAAATAGATTTAAACCCTGAGCTCTGATCTGTGTGTGTGTACAAACAGCACATGCAGCTGTGTGCTTAGCTAATTTCAGCAATCACATTAACTATTATTAATTCATTAGATTTGTTATAAAGGTCGAAAGCACAAATTATTTTGTAATTTGCTATTTACTTCAATGCAGCATTTAGTTTTGTGATAGTGTGAAAGGACCAATAACCTGATCAAAGTGTGAGAGGCCGTCCACTGTGGTTCCTGCGTATCGATTACAAATCCTGTAATAATACAATTAACATTGGGCAAAATAAGTGCTTTTATTTTTATAATGTTTAATTTAACTTAACATTTTAAATGCAGCAGTGCATTTAAAAAAAATGCAGCAGTAATTTTGAAGTAAATAGGATTTCTATTAAATAAATAACGATTTATATTCTTGAAAGGATTTATGCTTCTGATAATTTCTTACAAAATGAAATTGTCATTGAGAATTTTTCGCTAATAAATCAGCTGCATCGAATCTATAAATAAAAACAATTTTAGAATAATGATTCAAATATCAACGAGGGCAACAAAATAAATTGATCAAACAGAAAAACAAATATCAGCTGAAAGATAAAATATTTCACGATATGTAATTCCAAAATGTAGAAGCAAAAAATATTCATGTTTTTGTTTGAAACTGAGATCTGAGACATTGAGATACATGTTTGGTAAAGATTTTTATCAGGACACAACAATGAGCTGCTCTGTGTGAAATAACTTTAATTGTGTTTTGCTTTCATATGATTTATGGTTGAATTGATTTATGGTTGAAGTGACTCATTCAGACCAGTTCAGCTTCTGGAAACCACAGGTAACTAAACAACTGGGAAATGACAGAGAACTCGATCCCCAGCGAGGGAACGTGTGTCGCTCTCGTCCTCATCACAACACACAGGGACACTGATTGGGTTCTCATGGCAAATGTACATGTCAGCAAGAGCAACAACTGGCACGACAGGTTGATGGAGGGAAGAGGGGTGTGGCCTTCAGGCAACACACACACACACACACACACACACATGCACATTCTTGAGTGCAGTTATGTGCCAGCCAAGATTTAGCTAGAGCACTGAGGTGTGAGGGTGGTGATGGTGGGCCTCTGATTGGGCAGAATATGCTTAAGTGTGTGTCTGTGTGTGTGTGTGTGTGGGGGGCAGCTGCAGCCTTCATGCCCCTGGCAGTGTTGTTGTAACCAGGCAAGCCAAGGCCGTCTGCCGGCATTCTTCACCCCCTAGGCCCCCTGCATGCTCTACTCACACACACACACACACACACACACACACACACACACACACACACACACACACACACACACACACACTCACACACACTTCAGTTACTCCATCAATTGTGTTTACAGCTCAGATTTTTCATTATCTTTAGAGTTGACTTTTTTGTTGAGAGTAAGATTTAACTTTTCGTCTTTGTGTGTGTGTGTGTGTGATTGTGTTAGTGTGTTAGTGTGATAGTGTGATAGTGTGTGTGTGTGTGTGTTCTATGAGTACAGTAAATATCTCCTCCCCGATTATAGCTCACATTCATTTTTTACACAGATATTCTTTGCTTTCTTATTCTGAAAATCTTTAATCTCATAGAGTGAGTTTACTACGTGACTTCCTTCATATTATTTTGAATATGAATGCAAATATTTTAAAGTGATTTTCTTAAGGTGACTTAATGTGGCTACTTTTCGTGAATCCAGGTTATCAGACGGTGGAAACTTTGTAAAGTGCAGATCATCAGGTTCACTTTTCAGGATTGTTCATCTACGCCGGAGCATTCGAATGTGATCGTATCATATTTGGCATATTTCAATATATTTGGTCTCATAACCGGTGTTGAATGACGGAGCCTAACACTGCTTCCAGTTTCTCTCTCTCCGTTTCTCCAACAGGACATTAGCTCTTTCCCTTTGGACCTGGAGCCTTGAGGAGCGATGCCTCCACCTGTAAATAAATATGCAAACAGACAAACACACACAACAGAGTTTAGACACTAGCTGAGGGCTACGACTGATGTATACCACAGAGAGGTGACTGTGTGTGTGTCTGTCTGTGTGTGTGTGTGTGTGTGTGTGTGGCTTGTAATTAATCTCCTTAGTAGCAGCAGTCAATAGAGAGTGCTGCGGTTGGAGGTGCAGATTGTGAGCAGAGTTTGATTATCGGCCTGTCTGGGGAAATTACTGCAAACTGCCTCCCAGCGAAACGTGTGTTTACTGTGTCGGCTGAAGAGCAGAGGAACACAGCAGCAGCTCCTGCAGCTTCCAGGTGGGAATCATCTCCACCGAGGTGTTTGTCCTGTGTGTCAGGGAACTGTGGGATCCAGTAGGTGGTGTCCTTTCACTGGGTCAGTGGGGAGGGAGGGAGGGAGGGGGGGGTCGAACCAGCAGCCGCAGGGAGGTGGGACTGGAACCTTTGGCTTCGTGGTTTCCTGCGTCTGGAAGCTCACCGGAAATCGTCAATTCTCGTTTTTTCACAAAGTGCTCATCCCCACTCAGCTCATCATCCATCCATCCATCCATCCATCCATCCATCCATCCATCCATCCATCCATCCATCCATCCATCCATCCATTTATCCATCCATCCATCCATCCATCCATCCAAACTTCCTTCCTCCCTTTCTCGACAGTTCCTGGCAGCGTCAAGAGGCGAGCCAGCTTACTGCGTGTGTGTTTGTGTGTGTGTGTGTGTGTGTGCCTGCGTGTGTGTGTATGTGTGTGTATGCGTGTGTTAGTGTAGGGCAGTGCCCGAGCATTAAGCCGCATTAAGCCCTAATTAATGAGTGTGCCAGTCGATAGAGGCCAGTTATTGGATTTTCTGCTTTAGCTGCTGGAAGGCGTGCTGCTACTTTAATCACACACATACACAGACACACACACACACACACACACACACACACACACCTCTGAGGCAGGGTATGCTAAGGTGAGAGTGTGTGTGTGTGTGTGTGTGGGGGGGGGCAGGTATTATGTTGCGGGTAAAAGTCTGCTTACACAAAAATTCAAAATATGTCCTCATAACATAACATTCGATGTTAAGGTAGCGTGAGGGTCGGGTGTCCTGATGTCTGAAGTTGTGGAAACTCAAATGTGTGTGTTTGTGTGTGTGTGTGTGTGTGTGTGTGTCAGGGGTCAAAGCTTTAGTCATTGCATTACATAAACGTGAAGATTACAACCTGCAGCCGCTTCAAACATCTGAGGCCACGACCCGACTGTTTGGCTGCTGCGCTCACTCACTGTCGAGCTGCTGGCGTTTAGCACCAGAGTTTCCTTCTGTCTAGTTTGTGTTTAGTTTTTAGTAAAACACTACACTATCAGATTTGTCATGAAACTCAGTGACACGAGTTGCAGATCTGGATCAGGAGGAAGATCCAGAACGTTCTTCACTTTCTTAGACCTTGTGCTGCATCGACCAATCGAGAATAATGAATACATAATGATAAAAAGGAATTAGGGGACTGATATACACGTAAACATTTTTCTAGTTATTTTACTAGAAATGTTTGGAAATAAATGAGCCTCAATCTGACTTTTGAGTGACTCAGGTTTTGAATCATCTGCTGAGTCGTCTTTTCTTCAGTTTACTCAAAACAACAGGGACCACCTCTGACTGCTGCTTGTTTCTCTTTTCCAGAGAAAACAGGTTTGAAGCTTTTGGTTCCATCCGCACACACACAAACACACACACACACACACACACACACACACCACACACACACACACACACACGTAGATGAGAGGTTGTGATTGGACCGAGGATCTGCATTTTCTCCCAGCGTGACTCAGATTAGTTTGGCGGCGCGGAGCTGAAGGCCGTCGGTCGACACATGACCAGAACTTCCCTCATCAAACATTTACAGCCTCAGAACAACAGGCTCTGTTTCTGACCTTTAGGTCCTCGGCTGTGTTTGTGTGTGTGTGTGTGTGTGTGTGTGTGTGGAGCTGATATCAGCCAGAGTCTCACTGGTGTATCGTCACAGCGGGGCTCTTTCTGTGCGTGTACCCTGCTGCGTCATGCTGTGGTGCTACTTGGACGAGGGGGGGGGGGGGGATGGCTGGTCAGGAGACTAAGCAGAGCCTCCAGGTCTGAGAGGAATCCACCCGGCGGGCCTCTGCTCGGACAGAGAAGAGGTCACAGCGGGCAGGTTGTGAGCAGGGACATGAGGACGAGGAGGATGAAGAGGATGGAGGAGGAGGAAGGAGCTTCTTATTAAAAGGGAGAAGGCGAGGGAGTAGACCCCGCGGTGGAAGCAGCACAGGGCAGAGCGAGGACAACGCGGGGGGGGGGGGGGGAGGGGACGGAGCAGATTGCGGAGGAGAGTCGGGATGTTCGCCTCCCCCGTCTGTCACACGCAGGCAGCCCCGGCACTGCCAACATGACCAGCAGGGCAGGGGCATCTGTCTCCCCCCCAGCTACCTCTCTCTGTCTCCCTGTGCCCCGAGCCACAGCTCCCTTCATCCCCATCCTCCTCCTCCTCCTCCTCCTCCTCCTCCTCCTCATCACACACACTACTCCCACAGCCTCGTCACCCTCTGAACCTGTTGAAACCAGGACGGACCAAGTAGAAGATGATTAACTCCATGTTGAGATGTGGAGCAGTGGTTTTTCTGAAGCTTCTCGCTCTCTGGTGTTCACGTGTGACTCCTGGTCACAGGCCGAGAGGCACTGTGAAGCAGAGAAGAGAACGAGCTCTCTCAGACCGGATTCATCTATCACAGATCCTTATTCTCAAATCAATGAGAGCAGACAGGGTCTAACGTGTGTTCAGAGGTGTGTCAGTATTTTAAGAAAATGTCTAACAGAGCTGAACGAAGCAGTGATGAAAATAAAAGAGATTTTACTCGTAGTACTGGTCGGTCAGATGATGATCAAGTTGATCCTGATCCAGAGGCTGGAGGAGAAGCTCTGTGGAAACCTCAGTTCCCTTCACACATGTTTTAGTTTGGAACCTTTTGTCTGGACAGTCAGAGATTCGTCCGTCACCACAGTGTCCCCGAGGTCACGATCAGAGTTCAGACTTTCTGTCGTCTATCGTTTGACCTTTCAACAATCCTGTGTCCCTATGAAGCATGTCCAGTCTGTTGAATGTGCCACAGGTTCTGCACCCATTTCAAAGGGAATGGAACCAAACTGGATGTGCAGCACAGGGTCTGAGCACTTCTGTCAAGGAGACATTTCACTTTTTGATTTACAGAAAATTTGCAGGAGGATCTAAAACACGTTTCACTTTGTTCTAATTTGAGTGAAGCTCGATCTGCAAAAAGCTAAATTTGTTCATTTAAAATGAAAAACATGGTAAATTGTTGTATTAAATGGAAATACTCAAGGAATACACAAATACTTTATTAATTAAACCAAGTTTATCTTTTAATTTCAGGGTTTGGGTCAATTGTTATAATTATCCACTGATGTACATGCAGTTATTACTAAACACTTTAACAAGTCATATGATATTTTGTTGAGGTTTTGTGTGTGTGTGAGAAAGAGAGAGACAGAGAAAGAAGTGCGTGTGACAGTGTGTGTGTGTGTCTGTGTGTGCTAGTACGTGTACGTGTGTGTGAGATAGACAGAGAAAGAAGTGCGTGTGACAGTGTGTGTGTGACAGTGTGTGTGTGACAGTGTGTGTGTACGTGTGTGTGTGTGTGTACGTGTACGTGTGTGTGAGATAGACAGAGAAAGAAGTGCGTGTGACAGTGTGTGTGTGACAGTGTGTGTGTACGTGTGTGTGTGTGTGTGTACGTGTACGTGTGTGTGAGATAGACAGAGAAAGAAGTGCGTGTGTCAGTGTGTGTGTGTGTGTGTGTGTGTGTGTGTGTGTACGTGTACGTGTACGTGTGTGTGATATAGACAGAGAAAGAAGTGCATTGACAGTGTGTGTGTGTGAGAGAGAGAGAGTAAATGAGTTCACCGCTGCCTTACGGGGGGGGGGGGGGGATGAGTGAAAGGATGAATGAGTGAAATAATAGGGGAGCTGCTGGTGGGAAATATCTAAACAGGCACCCACCCCCCCAAACACACACTGAATACACACGGCATTCATACACCCTCACCCCCAAACCCCAGCTGGATAACACCACCTTGCACACACACATACACACACACACACACGCTGCCTAATCCCAGTGTGCCAGTGAAAGAGGTGATTGTCTGCGGCTGTGTCAGAGGGGACACACTAATTGGAACGTCCCACTAATGACACAACACTCGCACAACTTTCTCACACCACTGTTTGCTCTGCGTTACATCACGACAACAAACCGCCGACGATCGAATGATCAGAGTAAAAAAAAAAAAAAAGTCAACTTGACTTCTGCTTTTTATATCGGAGTCTCCTTCATTTCAGGAACACAAATAAAATGCCTGGAAAAGGTCAAAGACGCTAAAGTGACGTGTTAAGATATATTTAAATCAAACCTCCATCTTAAACCCAGAGACAATTTACTACCATGATTTATCATTGACTGCGACTAAATGAATTTGTCTTTTCTCTGCAGGAGCTCTTTAAAGACATATACTGAGCACTGAAATCAAAACAGTTAGTGGTTCTGGATTTATTGAAACACACACACAGTCTGTACTTTGTCACGATTGATTGTGAGTGTCAGACGTTGAGATTCCAATTTTCCTGATGACTTGTTTGTGTCTCCAGCTTCTCTGCTCGGTTTCCTCCTCTTCATCACCGCCACTGTTCGGCTGCTCTGTTTACAGGGTTCCTATGGTCATGAAAAACCTGGAACAGCCATGGAATTTTAAAATGTGTTTTTTCAGGCCTGGAAAAGTCATGGAAAAAATAAAATCCCCAAAGTTTTTGGAAAAGTCATGGAAATTTGTTATATTCATATTTTCATGTCGTTCATTTACGCTGATTTTTAAATAATTCATATGCTTTTAAAGAAATACGCTCAAATATAAGCAGGCATACTTGGGTTTGTGTCATTTAAGGTATACTGTATGCCTTGGAATTCTCATTGTTAGTTTAAATACTACATATTGTCACTTTTTCGTGTGTACGCCAAGATTTTTGGTCATGGAAATGTGGTTTAAGTTTTGAATATTCATAGGAATCCATTAGTCAAAATGTGTATGAATCCTGTGTTTGGATCCAGATGTTTTTATTGTTTGACGGATCAAACTGTTCTTTATTGTTCTGACTGAGGCTGATGTGCAGGGAGACGTTAACATCCTGTATCTGTGAGCTTTGTGTTCACTTCATATCAATCAATCAGTTTCATTGTTTACATAGTTGAGAAATAATTTGTCGGTTTATTTACATTTGGCAAATGATTGTTACTGTGTGTTTATTTTCCCTCAGGACAAATTTAACATTTTGAATTTCATTCTCATGCAAAGTTGTTTTTTTTTAAGTTTTCCTGATTTTCATTTGAGCTGAGCTGAAAGTTCACGAGGTCACAAATCTTATTTTTTAGCCACGAAGCAAACAGTCGACACCCCGGCTGCAGATTGACATAGTGCTTTATTGAAGCTGTCCGTAAGAAGGAAAATAATGTGCATCCCTATCATATACATTTTTATGTGTAAAAATACTAAGGATGTACAGTGTAAAAAAAAACAGCTTCATGTTGATGGTAATTCGTTGTGTTCACATCCCGGCGGCCTCAGTGGCCAGCAGCACTGCGTCCTCACAGCAGGAGGGACAGAGAAAGGCTGTTCGATCTGCTCTTCCGTGAACCCCCCTCCCTGGAATCTGCAGAGCTTCCCCCGACGCGGACTCAAGAGTCGACGTGGTTCTGAGGTCCGGAGCGGACTCCAGCGCCTCGGGGGAAACTCCGCCCGGCTCAGTGAACAGCTGGAGGCTGTCCATCAACGTCCTGCATGACTGTAAAGCTTCAGTAGATGGACATGGACATGGACATGGACATGAGAGGGAAGTGTTACACCTTTATTTCTAATATTTGTATGTTTGCTGTTTTTTCTTTTTTGTTTGCTGTTTACAAATAAATGCATCCCATGCTTGTTCATGTTAATAACCATGATGATAGTAGACTAGTACCAGAGAGAAGAGGGGGGGCATGAGGTCAAACACTCTCAGAAGTCCTTCCAAACACTCTGTTTACTTATGTCCAGTAAATGCCAGAAGTTTGTGATTTTGGCTGACGCCCGTCGGTTCATTAACAACGGACGAGCTCACCACAGAACAGCGAAGGTCTTTTAGAGGAGTTCTACACATTATTCAAAAGCTCTTGGAGTCAGATCTGTTGTGTGATGGATGTACAAACAGCAGCAGCCGCTTGAAGACGTAAACGCACCCGACGGCATGTGCCCACGACTGGTTCATAGTCTCAAAGTGAAAACCCACTGGGATGAGGAGGGTCACTGAACTCCACCTTCTCTCACAGGAGCTGGAGGAGAAAACATTTCTTCTGTCGTGGTCTGGGACCTTTGAATCGAGGGTTGAATGAGGAGAGTTTGAGGGGAAACTATTTGAGGAAGGAGCCGGAGGCGTCAGTGGATTCACACTGAGCCTTGTTCAGGACCCGCTCTGCAGGGACAGCACTGACCCACTCTACAGGGACAGCACTGACTCGTCTCTGGCATGTGAGACACAATCACCAGGGTGTTGCCAGCTCAAGACATCCGAGCAGCATCAAAGCCGCCGGCCGTGAGTGGAGCGGAGATGTGCTTTAAAAAAAAAATCCAAATTTTTCTTAAAAACATGAAAAAAAGCGAATATAAAAAAAGGAAATTCTCCTTTTAAAGCAGAGCTGAATCAGATTCCTCTGAATCATGTAAAAAAGTGATGGATGTGAAAGTGCTGTGGCCAAAGATAAAAAGCGGTATTTTATGAACTCTGGCGTCTAATGGTTTTTGGCGTTGAGCGTGCACATGCAGATAGAACTCCTCAGTCGCTCGCAGACCTGGGTCAGAGCAGAGCTGAAATCCTTCCAAATACTGTGGAGCGCTTGCCTGAGCCGGAGGAAGGTGCCAGCTGGGTGGGATTTCTACTTATTTTGAACTTTTCCGGCTGTTTTCCCGCTGTGCCAGACACAGAAAAGTATTTTTCATAAGAGTTGTGTGTGCCACTTTGACTCAGGACTGGTGCAGTGGAGAGAAGAGGACTACAGCATGCTGGGGGGGGGGGGGGGGGGCTGTCCGTCGTCCTCTTACACTTCCTATGGTAAAGCGCTTTTGCCTTTCGCTAATTGCAGTTCTATTGATGTGGAAGAGTAAAATCATGTGGACATTAGAGCAGCAGGAAAACGGGTAATGTGTCGTTTATATAATATCTGTAAAGAAAAGAAAAAAAACAAAACAACAGAGGCATTTATTTTAGAACAAAGTCTCTGAAGAATTAAACCGCAGAGAGAAACACGACTACGCCCCCTCACTGCTAAACTCACATCAAATAAATTAAACAGAAAAAGAGAAATTCAAGTTATCCAACGATCATAAAAACATTCACATAAATAAGAGTGGAATGCAGTTTTCTAAAGAGAGCACCCCCCCCCCTCCCCCGGCCCCCCGTCGTCCTCTTTGTCGTTGACGTCTCCCACGTGGAGCTATTTTTGGATTTTTTTTAAAAATATATCTCAGATTTAGGTGCTGGATGTCAAAGTTTGGAGCTCGTGGCTCAACCAGGCCCGGAGTTCAGAATCGTTGTTGGTTCAAACTGGAAGACAATGACGACAAAACAATCGCAAAAAGACAAACAGGACCGGAGAGATGTCGGGACGCGTTGAAAGATGGAGGAGAGTCTCGTGTGAAGATCCGACAAACGCTGACCTTTGAACCCTCTCGCGCTTCCTCTTCGACTTCCTGCTCTCCTTCCCCTCCACGCACTTTTCTCTAGTCGTGAAACTCTTTCCTCACTTCCTGCTTTACATTCTGTGCTGCACTCGTTTATTCTTTTCCACTCGACTTCCTCTTCGTCTTTCTCTCTCTGAACTTCCCCGCCCCTCGAACCTGTGACCAGATTAAAGATGGCGGACATTCGTGTCAGTGTCAGGTGACGCGAGGCTTCACGCTCGACACCTGTGGGGGGGATTTGGATAAAGTTTTCTTCTTTCTTTTTTCTGCTCACAGTGAAACTCTCGTCGTCTTCCACGCGTCCCGTCACATTTTGGTCAGAAAACAACACACAGACAATCAAATACACGATGGAGCAGGAAGGCCATCTGCTTTCCCTCCTACATTCTTCAGCCATTTTTGTTTCTTGAGGTGCCTTTTCTTTTTTTTCTTTTTTGTCTCTCTCTCAGCCCTAAGAAATAATTATCTCTAGGATAACGTCATAACAATAGAAAAGTTAAATATAAAACCGATGAGTAGAACAATAAATAGAACATGTATATATTATAGCCTTTGCTGTGATCGGTGTAAACCCAAAACCTTTGATTTTAAATCCTTCGTGAGGAAGTCACACAGGAAACAGGAGATTGACAGTTACCTCGCGACCGTGGACGCCTCATAAAATATCACATTGTAAATATCTCATATTGTATCATTCATGGAGCCGTTTACCTGTACACACACACACACACACACACTGTCTCTCTGTCTCTGCTCATCACTGTGGACCTGCCGTCCTGGACTCTACTCTCCACATTGCGGTGAGTCTGTCCCTGTTGTGTGTTTTCCCTTTCCTGCACAGGGACACACACAGGCACAGCCGTGTTCTTCCCGAAGCCGTGAGAACAAAACGTCCCAGTAAAGCTCTCCGTCGTCCACGCCGAGCTCCTTTTCAAAACGTTTTTTCCCTTTTGTGACAGAGACTGAAACTCAGAGGGACTCACAGCTGTTTGAGAAATAAATAAAAGAGAAAGAACTCTGGGGAAGGGAGTGACTGGGGGGGGCGGGCAAGTCGTTAAAACCATCCTCTCCTTTTTCACCTCTGCAATCCCAGATATATTAGCCACCTTGCACTGCATTGTGGGTAACGTAGTAAAGCTCACGGTTTGGGAGCTTCATCCTTCTGAGCTGCTGTGCTTTGAGGCGCGATCTTCAACACAGACCGATAACAATGACGACAATCACAATAGTACCTCGCACACACACTCACACTCACACACACATCACATCACATCCCATCATCTCGATCTACAGACCTGTCGTGGTAGCGTCTGTGCTGCAGCTGTACAAGCATGGAAGTGGATAAAGGTGGCTGATGTGTTGCTGGACGCCTGTGTAATGACCTGCAGCATCAAGCTAGTAGTGTAGCACCGGGTTTTAGAAGTATAGCAGTAGTACCTGTAGTAGTTGTAGTAGTAGTTGAAATAGCAGCAACAATAATAACGAATTGCACTGAGCAAAACCCTGAGTGGAATCCCGCTCGGTGACACGAGGTGTGCAGGATTCTGCTCGTCGGCGACAACTGTTCCCTCAACGCCAGGCAGCCTCAGTCGATCCCAGATGTGTTATCTACGTCAGGACGTGAAATCAGAGCCGAGCGTCTCGCTGAGTCTGAGAATCTGTTTGCAAAAAGCCTGAGATACAACCGGAAACGGCAGTTTGGGGTTTCGAACGACTTAAAACGCTGCGTCTCCCTCGTACGGATGGGAAGCCACGAAAACACGACGACTCCTTTTAAAAAATAAATTCCATCAGCTGTCGTCTAACTTGATCAGAGGCGCTTGTTTTTTACGTTTGTCGGCACCCACATACGTCAAAGCACAGCAGGCCACCGGTGATGCTCCTGTCATTAAAGGGACATTACATAGTAAGTGATCACATCACAGCTCGGATCACCTGGGGATGCAGTGCAGGATTTAGAGGGAAATCTTGCCCCGGAATTTCTTTCTAAAGATGGATTCACAAAAATCAGAATAACTTAATGGATAGAGAGGTGAAGAAGAGGAGGAGAAGGGCTAGATCCTTCAAGTCATTGTTTGTTTTGGGTCAGTCCAAAGCTGTGGGTCTTTGTCCCACACTGATGACCTCAGAGACCAGCTGTCAGTTCCACGGGACGCACTGATCATTCCCGCCCGCTGGCCGAGTAGGAGAACTGCGGGAAGTGCGGCCGTCTCTCGTTGTCCAGACAGTCCATCCCGTCCTCGTCAACTGAGGAAGAGGAAGAGAAGACACGGGAGTGAGTTCAGAGGACAAACCAGCGTGTTTGCATCGTGCTGCGGATTCAGGATCAGAACACAATTCAATTAACAAGTGGCTCTTTGAGGTGCAAATCTGCCGCTAACAAACTGATGTGTGACCTAGAAAAGTGGAACTTACACGATCGTGCACGGAAACACGTCGGTCCCACTCATGCATAATTCAGCGCTGAGCATTTTAAAAGCGCGATCCGTGTCTGAAAAGGCTGTGAAGAGCCACATGTGCCCTGAGGACTATTACAGAGACACTTGAACAAACACACAACAGCACTTTTGAGTGTTTGTTCCCCTCAGTTAACTCAAGTGGAAATGTCTCCACTGAAGAAAGAGAAGGAGCCATGATTCATTTAATAAAGCTGCAGGTATTAAAGTGAGTTTATCACTATCAGCTGCTCGAGAGATTTAAATCTACGCAATGTGCAGACAGATCATTTATTAAGATTGTGCTCCGTGCTGCAGAGATTGTTTTAACCCTACATATATTTGTTGTGCTTTTGTAACAGTCACGTTTAATATTGAACTCCCAAACACTCGATTAACGCAGAGTCCCAACCAGAGGACAAACTTATTTCCCCCTCAGTCTGTTTATTTCTATATTTATCCCGTCGCCGAGAATATTTGCGGATCTGTAAATTATCAAAGTGAGATTTTGTGGTAGCGTGGGCATATGTTTGCGTGAGCATGTGTGAGGACGAGAGACGGGCAGACACTCACATTTCTCTGGTGGAGTGACGGTGATGGTCTGGGCTGTGAACTCCTCGTCAAAGTATCTGGTGTCTGTCTCCGACGTCACCTGAGGCTTGAAGGGCGGGACGAGCTGGGACAGAGAAGTGAGGGGGGGGTAGATTAGAGAACTGTGCTCTGGACATCTCAACACAAAATAGGCTCCTTGACTTGATGAAAATAGAACCAAACTGAATGGCAAATACTAAAATCGAATAATAATGATTATAATAAAAGTGAATGTATTTTTAAAGTATATGTGAGAAGGCATAACTAATTTAATTCAAAAAATGAATTCATTATAAGTCAGTAAATTCATTAATTTTAAAATAAGTGCAGCAGTTTTTTTGATTTTAAAAAAAATGTTTATTCCACCAAAATAAATAAAGGATGAGCAATGACTCGTAAAAGCCACTAAAAGGAGAAGAACCAAGACATTAAACTTTATAAGGGCATAGTGTGAGATTTATAGTTATAATAATAACATCACATCTTTACGTTATTATATATATATAAAATCACTATGAGAGAAATTGTGATTTGTGAACATGGGCAGTAAAAAAAACATTTTGTTTTTCCTTATGGCAAATATTGCCGACAGATATCAACCTTGACCCTAACTTTACCTTTTTATCGTAGACGTCCTGCCAGTCAACTCCAGTGAAGAAGCTGTGTCTCATTATTTCTTTAGCATCATCTGGTCCTCCACCCAACCTGGAGAAGAGCAGAGAAATGTAATCAACCAGGCAAACAGGTCGGAGGAAGGAACATTTGATTTGAAACCAAGAAGAACAGGATTTGATCGAACTGATAAAAGTGATGAGAGGTGAAAAATAGCTTATTGCTGGTTTAAATCAAGAGATTGTTGGAAAATTATCCAATCAGAAAAAAACAGGTCATATATTAAGTGAATGAGAAACAAACACTGCTGTCCGTTGGGAGAAGGTGGAACTACTTCTTTAAAATCATACAGAACATCACAGTTTATAAAGATTCATAAGGGAGGAATCATCAGTTCCAGATTTATTCTCCTGCACAGGAGAGTTCCCCTGAAGCCAGAGTCCCACAGAACCGTCTTCAGAGGGTGTGGCCTCCTCAGAGTCAGTGTGGGACTTACAACAAGAAGAGAGAGAAGACGCTGACACAGAAGAAACCGTCAAACGAAAACAAGTTCTCCAAGATGTTTGGAACAATCTACGGTACGAGAACCACAACGTGTACCGAGGAGAAGAGCTGCTGTTCTCCAGGTGAAGGACGGTCGACGCAATGTTTTTATGTCCATTAAGGGAAAATGATAAATAAACGTTATTCGCAGCATCATTTTTTTTTAACTGTTTTCTCTTTACCTTTGGCACAGAACTGAGAATAGAGCTGTTCTAAAGTTTGTTCATATCCCTAATGAAGGTTGTGTTGACCTTGTAAATAAACCTGGCAGAATGAAGTGAGACAGTGTTTTCATTTGTATTCACGTCAGGAGAATTTTTAATTTTTTTTTTTTTTTTCAGTTGTTTGCAACTAAAATAAAAAAACAAAGAGGTGATTTTAATTGTGACGGATAATTCTCGAGCTTATCCAGTTTGTTTTTTGTGTCTGTGTGGAGACACAAGTGAAACCTGGACACACACACCTTTTGTTGGGGTCCTTGATGAGCAGGCCGGACAGCAGCGACTTGGCGTCGGACGACAGAGTGCGAGGGAACTTGATGTCCTCCATGAGGATGAGCTCAAACAGCTTCTCGTGGTCCTGGTTGTAGAACGGCAGGCGGCCGCACATCATCTCGTACGTCACCACGCCCAAACCCCACCAGTCCACCGCCCGGCCGTAGTCGTTGTCCTCCAGGACCTGAGGAGAGGAGAGAAACGCAGATAGACAACTTTTACTTTTTTTTTTTTTTTTTTTAATGGGACCGTTTGTTTTATTGGACATCTGCTTTTATTCTTCTTTTATAGGACGATGAACGCTGCCCTAGGTGCTGGGTGAAGAGACAGATGAAGGAAAAAACAGCAAACAGAGTCAATATGCTGTTTAGCTCAGGGGATAAATTAAAAAAAAAAGTAAAAGTTGCGTGATATGAAGAGAGGCAGCTGCACAGATGACAAGGGGCGGAGGTGTGGACGGCCGAGCCCGTCTCTCCATAAACACACATACAGAGGCAGACATCACGGGATGGCAGGTCTTCAGAGGCCCCTGGTACAGTAAGGGAGTCAGTGTGTTGGCGGGGTCCACCAGATGCCCCCCCCAGGTCCCTGCCAGCTCTCCCTGGCAAACTGATGCTCTGCTGGCAGGGACAGTGAGGAGCGTCCCTGAGTGAAAAAGGTAGAAAACGTCCCGCAACACGGGTCAGTGAGGGCCAAGCTGGCGAGCACAGGTAGCGTGTGTTCCCCCCCTCACGCCTGTCCCGTCTTATCCTGCCTTTTTCCGTCCTCTAATCATGTCTTCTTACTTCTTACCTTCCCTTTCATCGAGTCATGTGTCCGTTCCTTCACCTCTGGAAGAGTGAGACAGACGAGGGAAAGGGAGGAAGATGAGAAGACCACTGAAGTTTTTTTTAAGGTGCTGTTTAGGCCCTTGTCAACATAATACTCTTAGTATATGTGTGTATCCAAACTTTAGTGTCATATCTGTGGGTGTGTATGTGTGTGTGTGTGACTGATGGACAGGCAGTGTTGGACAGCAGCCATACCAGCATATGTTGTACATCTTGCCAATGATAATAACATCTCACTCACTGTTAATAATGGACCAGGCAGGGTGGACGTGAGCACAAGCCAACACACACTAAACACACCAATTGCAAAAAAAATGTTTTTCACACAAATATTATAAAACCACACAATAAAACTATACAGCAATTGTCCCAGAAAAGATTGAACAATGTACGGCACAGAGAGCTCATGTGTGTCATTAGCTGTGGTGAGATGAGCGGCAGATGAAGATAATACAGGCGTCATAAATACACAAATAGCTTCGACTACAATAGAGACTTGTTTATGGAATCTCATTAACTGGGTGTGAAAATGCATAATAAAATTTAACCTGAACATTTGAAAGAGTCGTGTTAATAAATGATTGTATATAATCTCATTTTTAGATATTTAATAATAAATCTTTATGATATTACTTTGAAATACATTAAAAAATAATAAAAAACTGTCATAGGATCACAAAACACCCACATTTACTAATCATATCTTCTTCTGGTATTTCACACACAAAACGTGGTGAAAAGAAAATGAACTATTGCATATAAATAAATTTACTTTATTTTCTTTCTCCAGTCTAAATATAACTCGATGGGTTTGTACATAAAGGCCTCGACAGTCCTCTCATCAAACCACATTTAAATTCAGTAGATCCAGATTTTTCTTTGGAGCTGCACCAAATTGCAACCACACATAAATGTCAGTCCCCTAAACATGGCTGGTTTTTATCTTCAAGATCCATGAACCGCTGAAAGGGAGTTAAAAAAAAATTGATCTGTCCCCTGTTCTGGATTTTTACCAAAATGTCACGTGTTCTCTTTCCTGACCAATAACGCACCCTCCCAGCGAGTTTAATGGTTTATTAAAACCAATGCAGATAAAAGCATAACCCCCTGGTGAATTTAGCTACAGACTATCATAGATTACTTTAACTGAGCTTTAACAAAAGATGAACAAGTCCCACTCAGGAGCCTCAGAAATTACTGTTTCAGTCACTGATACATATTCAGAGTTTCACTGATGCTGCATCTTTAACCCTGGAGTCTGTGAGAGATCGACTGTAATTAACAGTCACCACAGGTAGGCGGAGGAATGATATTCATCTAACATATTACTGAGGGATTCTCCTAATAAGTGTCAGATGAGGTTCTGTCGTACAACAGACCAGGTGAGAGAAAACACCAAACAGCTGCCTGTGGGTTTCCACAGCAGCTCAATATCACAAATTTGATCATTAACCGACTGAGCTCGTGCACTTGACGCTTAACTGCTAATGATGCAGGCGGCTGCTTCAGCGTGTGCACGGGAGGGAGTGAGAGAGAGAGATATACATGTTTGCTATTTTATTTGTGTGTGTCTGTTTGTGTGTGTGTGTGTTTGTGCGCGCTCATTGAGCTGGTCACCCTGTTGGCAGCTGCAGAGAAGAGCTGGGGGAATGAAGTGTGCCGCCAGCTCCAGATATACTATTGATTGGTACTGCTGGATGGATAACACTGGCTTAGACTGCTGGGAGACTGTCTTTCACACGTACACACACACACACTAACACACAACACACACACACAAACACTGACAAACACTGACAAACACACGCAGACACACGGCAGATGGAATATTTATCCATCCTCATCAAATTCATAAAGTTTTGAGAGTGAGGCAAACTAGGAGATGTTTGGTGTTGTTTCAGTCCCTGCAGCTTGAGGAAGGAGGGAGGCAAACACACACACACACACAGACACACACACAAACACAGACACACACACACACACAAATTAACATAGACAGATTATGAAATTAAGAGCTGTTTTGTGTGGATGTGATGTGCCCTGTGTTGAGTCTTTTACAAGAAAGGTATAAGAATGTAGAAAAACCTAAACTAACCTTGTTGTGCGTCTGTGTGTGTGTGTGTGTGTGTGTGTGTGTGTGTGTGTGTGTGTGTGTGTGTGTGTGTGTGTGTTTGTGTGTGTGTGTGTGTGTCCTGGGACCAAAGAAAGTGGTGGCAGCTCGGTTGCAGGCAGGGAGCAGATTAATCCACACAGAGCCAGAATGCTGCCCCACAGCCGTAGGCATGAGGCAAGGGAGTGCGTGTATGTGTGTGTGTGTGTGTGTTAGTGTGCACAGAATGCGTGGTTATGTGTGTATATTTAAGAAAAAGACAGGACAAATAAATAGGACGAGAGGAGAGGAGGAGTCTTGGTAAAAGCAGCCATGAGGGAAAAGGTCTTGTCCTGCCCTGGTCCCTGTTGGTGCAGCCATGTGGCAGCTAGAAGCTGTTCACAGGACAAGGGCTTTGGCAGCCTGGACAGGACGAGATGGGACGGGCACACACAGCCCCGTGGCTGTAACAGCCCAGATACTCAGCAGGGAACACAAACACACAAACACACCTCACAGTGAACATACACTCACATATTGTCGGTGTCAAACACAGACCTTCTACGTCCAAAGTGTCGTTATGAGGAAATCGGTTAATTCTGTCTGATAACTTGCTTTTACTAGACATTTACAGTAAGGATAAAACAAAAGAATAACTCACAATACCAAATATATACAACATACAAGGAAAATAAAAACAAACACTTGCGAATAAATCCCAAATGCAGCCTCTTCAACACTTTCTACAAAAAACAGCCACAACGAAATGTGTCAAACACATGAAATATGAGAAAACAGAGAAAACACTCGCATGTGTTTCCTCTGATCCGGTTCCATCATTTCACGAAGACCTTCTACTGCACGTTGTTCATTAATCTCACGTTAATCTTCTTCTTTTATTTCTGACTATCCTCGAAACAAACAAATAACACTTCAGTCTGATTCTTTACAAGTTTGGCGACACCATTATTCGCTTCATGTGTTATGTTGTGTGTCTTCCTTCAGGCAGTGCGCAGACACAGACCCTTTTCAACACTTCTCATCTGCCCTTCCTCACTGACGGCAAACACAGGAACTGTCTGAATTTCACTCCTGTAACCCTGAAATATTTTTTCTCTCTTCTCATCTTCCTCTGTCTTCAACCCCCCCCCCCCCCACCCCCCCCCCCCCCCCCACCCCCCCCCCCCCCCTTTCTCTTTTTAATCCCGGCTACTTTGCATCACTGTAACTTGGCTCGGAGCAAACTGTGTTATTTTTACACGCGGGCGGGCGAGCAGAGCGAGCGGGCGGGCGAGTGGCGGCGGTGTAGATTTCCAGGTTTTTTCCGAGCACCTTCCTCCAACCTCGCCCATCTGCCGCCATCTGCCTCGCTTTAGCCCGCACTTTCTACTGCAATCACACACACACAGTGCACACGCGCGCACACACACACACACACTCACATAAATGCACACAGACGCACATCCTGTGAAAAATAACCAACAGCCTCCAATCAGCTTTTGGCACGCAAAGGGAGGGACTCTAAAAAAAAAAAAGCACAAATGCTGCGCCAAATTGTCCTCCATACTTTTTCAAGTGGGATATACACTATGCCTCTCCCCTCCTGCTTCCATCTCCACATCTCCATCGCTCCCATCTACACCACCCACAGTCCTGCAGCGCTCCCGCCAGTTGATCTGCTGGCCTTCGAGTGGGGCAGAGCTGATGGCTGGACAGCGGATGGCGGCGAAAATAAAATTATTACAAGAATGTAGTGATAGGTGCATGTGTGCGTGTGTGTGTGTGTGTGTTTGTGTGAGTGCTGTGCCGTGCCGTGCTGTGCCCTTTTCCAAATTCAACCCAACACCCTCGTTCACACACAGAAGCTGCATATTTACAGTTCACCCTGATATTATGGAAATGTTTCCGCCGGTGAACTCTGCAAATAAAAATGTACACACATAAATTCCGCGGTAAGAAGATTTCACACGCAGCGCCTGCAGGCCCATTCGTTTATCGCCCATTTATCAAAGATCAGTAATAATCCCGGTCGGGGCTGTTGTTAGATAAGCAGGTGTTGTGCGGTGGGCAACACGAGTCCCACAGTTCACAGGGGCCGTCCGGAACCCTGAGCGCTGCAGATTCACTGTGTAATGGATTGGCTGCCTGTGGAGGCCACAGATGCCTTTATGTACTTCACAGCCTCAGTCAGTCTTATGTACATAAAATAACTGAATGTCATTACTGTGCATAACAAGTGTCACGTGGTTTAACACACGGTCTCATGTCATCAGTCGTGGCTTCTCCTGTCATGTGATAAACATTAAATACGGTAGAACCTATGAATACATAGTTTTTGTTGTAGAAATGCTACACAAGGAAGTATATGATGAGTGGTATGAACTTACAAAAAATAAATGAACTAACATTACAGCAAACAAAGTTACCTTCACTTCACTCATCATTTACACCTGCCTTTTATTTCCCACCTGGTGATTAAGACATGTAAACGTGCAACACTGTGGAGGAGATGTTATATTTTACATTAGACTTCACAGCTCACTTGAGGGTGGGCGGTGGTGTTATAGAACCCCTAGACTGTTCCTGCTCCTACACTCACATCTTTCTGTACAACGTAAGGGATAGATGAAGAGCTGGATTAAACAGCAAGAAGATAAAGGGAGACATATGACAAGGGAAGGTAGAGAAACACAGGTCATAAAGAATCCAGAGTGGGTTTACCTCTGGTGCTAGGTACTCTGGAGTGCCACAGAAGGTCTTCATGGTAGCAGCGTCTGTGATCCCCTCCTTGCAGAGGCCGAAATCAGTGATCTTGACATGGCCGTCTTTATCCAGCATCAGGTTTTCCAACTGAAATGGAAAAAAAATTATTCAGCATCTCTTCCCAACATGATACTGGAAAATGGAAAAGACAACTTTAACCCTGGTGATGCATTCATTGGGAACCAGTTTGAATCCTTTTGTCGAAGGTTATATATAAAAAAAAGTGTTGTCATCAATCGTGACTGAGATTCAACTCTAGTATCTCACTGGAATACTTTGTGTACTGTGAAGTGAAGGTTGTACTTCTTTGAAGAAGAGAGCAGAGGCAGACGTTAGAGGATATTCATTTTGTTTTAGCCCACACGGTGACGGTAGACACACTCAGCCGCTCTAACTCTCTGAGCAGAGGAGGGAAACAAACTTCAGGCGTGTAGTGGAGCCACTCAACCTTTTAATTTTAATGGCTGAAGTGTTTTTCTTGCTCTCTGTCAGCTTTCTTCTCCTTCCTGTTTTCTTGGCTGCTGTGAGCGGGACTGGGGCCAAGGCTGCCAGGCAGAGGCTCAGACAGAGCCATCTACCTCTCTACCTCTGTGGCATCAGCCCCCCCCCCCCCCCCCCCGCCCTCCCTCCCCCCTGCCTCTGCCTTCCACACTTCTCCTCTGCTTTATGTCTGTGTCCCTCTCTTTAATTACCACACACCCTGAAACGCTCGTCTGCTTTTGGATGAATAAACTGTGGAAACATAAGAGATGTGGGGGGGGGGGTTGTTTTCCCCTCAAATATCAGATCACTTTCTTCCAATGCCCCCGAACCAGCCCCCCCTCCCCCCTCTGTCTCTGCTTCTGTTTACCTTGAGGTCCCGGTACACAATCTTGGCGGAGTGCAGGTAGTCGAGGGCTGAGACGATCTCGGCGCCGTAGAAGCGTGTGCGCTCCTCCGAGAACACCCGCTCTCTGGACAAATGGAAAAACAGCTGCGGCAGAAGGAGGGAGGATACGGGAGGAAGAGAGGGTGAGAGAGAGAGGGAGAGAGAGAGGGGGGAGAGACAGCAGGGACGGCACAGCAATAATTACTGATTTATTGGAGGAAATTAGCACAACACAAACTGGCTGCCCGCACCATATTGAGATGATAGATTGTGGAAGGGAGGGTGAGCGTGGGGTGCGTGTGCTAGAGGTGCTTGCGGAGAGGGGTTGGGTGGGTGGGTGGGGGTGTGGGGGGTGTCTCGTAGGAGGGTGGGTGGAGGCACTCGGCAGCTGGCGCCTCATCTAGCAGCCCCCCTCAACACACACACTCACACACATACCTCTTCCATGTTACCCTCTGGGCTAGGTTGGCACAGTGTTGGCGTGGAGTCAGGCAACGGGGGCCAAATCAAGGGTTTAATCAATACACCAGTCTAGTTAAAGAGAGGCCGACCGCCGCTGCCGCCACCGCCGCCGCCGCCGCCGCCGCCAACCCCACCCCACCTCCCATCCCAACCGCCTCCAGTGCAGTACTCATTAGTGGCCTAACTGGCCTTGCCCCTTGAGCCTCCATCTTCATTTACTTCATTCTCATAGCCATCCCTCTGTTTTTGGCAAGGGGCTCGTGTTGCGTCTTTAAAGAGTACACAACTCGTCTCTTCTCCCCAGGTGGCTCTGCCTCTCGTTACTCCTCTGTCCTGCTTCCTTTTTTTTTTTAATCACTCACCTCACATTCCCTTCATCTCTCCCTCCCTTGCCGTCAGTTGTCAAGTTGTCATTGTCACACTGCTACACATGTGGCACCGAAATGACACCAGCCTGCTGCGCCACAACAGTCAAGTCGAACAAATTACCCATGAGGCCAAGGGGCACACATATCCCCATTAATTGTTCAGGGAGGTTTGCATATGGCCGCTGGAGTGATGCTCGCAGACCACCTTGCTCAAATGATGTGCGTGCGTGTGTGTGTGTGTGTGTGTGTGTGTGTGTGGAGGGGGTAACACGACAGGTGGGCCTTCATCAGTGTACTGGCAGCTGTGACTGTGGCAGGTTTGTAATGGGTTGTGTGTGTCCATGTTTGTGTGGTATGTGTGGTCACAATTCGTCCGGTGAGGTAAAAATGTGCTGTGTGTGTTTGTCTAGGCGTGTGTGTGATTGCTGATGCTTTCTGCGTGTGTGTGTGTGTGTGTGTTTGTTGCTCGGCCCTGGCGCTGGCTGAACTGCCTAACTAACTGGGAGGGGGAGCAGGTGACAGCTTCACTGAGGGAATGAACCAAGATTGCAAAAACGGCCCACTTAAATATCAGAGAAATTGAAAAGTGGGGGAATCCAAACTCATTTCGTCTCCGACTGTCATTCGGGTTATATCTGCCCCATAGGTGTGTTCATGAATAGACACAAGCAGGAGAGACGAGGAGGCAAGCGACAGTCCAGTTGGTTGGTGAATTAACTGTGTTAGGAAGCAATTGAACAGTGAAACTTTAGTCACTTCCTGAGGGTTTGCACGTCTACACATTCCTTTGCTGCTTTAGTCCAATCACACTCAATTGTTCCGATGTTTTCTTCTGTGAGAGACTTTTTACGTAGAAGCAGAGACAAATGTTAAGGAGACCGTCTTCACACGCTGAGTAGAGTCTGTTGTAGTTGGTTGAACACTGGCTCGAGCAGCACTAAGGGATGAAGCCCTTTGTTTTCAATAAAATACAATTTATATCCGGTAAATATCTAACCATAACAATGTTTGAATCTCACAGCAGAACGTCTCTGTCAGTTGATGAAGTGGAGTTGTGGTTTACCTGACTGGGTAAACACACACAGCACAGTCAACATGAATGGGTGTGCTTGTGTGTGTCTGTGTGTGTGTGTGTGTTTGTGTGTTGGTGGGTTACTGTCATAGACTACTTTCCAGGGGATACATTTCATGATAAAGACCACTTATCAATGACTGCTTCTCTAACTGGAGACAGAAGCCATGCCCCCCATTGATAACGTGTGTGTGTGTTTGTGTTTGTATGTGTGTGTCTGTGTGTTTTACCTCTCCTCCATTCACATACTCCATGACGAAACAGAGGCGGTCTTTAGTCTGGAATGAATACTTCAGTGACTGAAATGAGAACCACACACAAACACTCACTTAGGGAACTCATACAAACACATTTTAGATTCATGTGTGTGCTACTAAAGAACACTTAGTACTTAGTGAACAGTTTCATCCCCTGGTAATATTTGTACTGTCCGTCTTTGTGGACAAGTTCATTATTAAAGCCATTGCCATCTATTGGTTTTTCATAATATTCTTCTCCTATTGTATTAAACGTTGTCAATCTCACAGTATAATGTATATTGTGTTAAAACTATCCAACTGTGCAATGGAAATAGGAGTCTATGAGTGATGGTTACTCAAAGCGCATGAACTACCTCGTTGCATTTACAGACACAATAGCTTCTCTTTTATTTCTGTAACAGCACAGACATAACCCACTTCTCACGACTGACGACTTGAATAGCATTAAATATTGTTTTTTGGTTTCGCACAGTGACAAATCACAAACTCATCTGTGTGTGTGTGTGTGTGTGTGTGTGTGTGTGTGTTCACTTTTGAGGGAGAAAGCTGCTAGACAAAAGAACAGTTGGTTTGAATCTCTTTGTGGCTGCAGGTGTGATAGGGGTAAACTCAGATGTGAACTGTAATTGATCTCAAGACAGTGAGGGAGTGTGTGTGTGTGTGTGTGTGTGTGTGTGTGAGCAGAGGCTAACGTGTGTAGGTGTACATCAAAGACAAGGTGTAAAAGTAACAGATGCAGTTAATGTACAACAATTTGCCGTCTCACTTATAATTAGCCACAAGAGACTCAGGTATGTATAGGATCAATATTGTTTGTGTGTGTGTGTGTGTGTGCAGTCACTCTTACAGATGTCTTTACATGTACACACATGCTGCATATCTGTATTCAAACCTTTTGTTTTTGTGTATTTGAGGTACTCACGGTGAGAAAAGGATGTCTGGTGTTTTTCAGTACTCTGCTCTCTGTGAGTGTGTGAGCCACTTCATCCTGTTCACACACAAAACCACAAGACATTTAAATCAAACAGCAAAAAGAAGAAGGCTGAAGCTGAAGAGTCAATCAGAGTGTCAACACAAACAGATATAAAGACTGATGCATAGATGTGCAGTGTCTGCTGGACTGACCTTGGCTATGATGACTTCTTTCTTTAGGATTTTCATGGCATAATATTTCCCGCTGGCCTTTTCTCGGACCAGAATCACTTTGCCAAAGGTTCCCTTTCCCAGCAGCTTCAGGTAGTCGAAGTCACTCATTGTCTGGGGTAACACAGAAGACCAATGTCAGTGATTTGTCTGTGCTTTAAGTTGATCAGTCGACATGTTCCCACATTTCCCACATCTTTTGGGGAAGGGGCCGTTTCCTGCCTGGAGCATGGAACATGTATGGTCTTTGTGATGGGCCTTATTTAACGGTGGAAGGAAAAATAAGACAACGGCGGCCCATCACAGTGTAAGACATCAATAGCAAATAGTGATTATAGTAATTTCAATACCTGTGCTACAAAATTCTTGCTTTATATAAATCATGTTTCCAAAGCCAAACATTTAAGCTCTTCTAAACACTTCTAGATAAAAATACTTTTAAAATTCTACATTTGTTCTATTTGAAATCTGGAACTGATTGAATCTGATCAAGTTAACATCACCAATCAGATCTGAAATCTCATTTTAAGCATCTAGTTGTGCAATGGACACATTTTTTTCAGGAGTGTAGTGTGTAGTGTGTAGTGTGTAATGTGTAGAGTGTAGTGTGTGGTTAACCATGAAACCTGCTGGGGACTCGAGCTGTATTTCAGACTGTTTACTTTACGTGTTATATCTTGTAAATGTCGCTTTTGCCTTCTACATCTACATTTACAAAAGTTATTTCAAATCACTGCTATTAACAGCTGTAATCACTGTAATTTGGGAAATTTGTTTTACCCCTTTGTTGTTACAGTGGCTGTTTCTTTAGTGGAAACCTGTGGCCGAGAGGACAATTTAAAAAATTGCATGTATTCAGCGACAATAACCCATTACACGGTGATGAATGACAACATCCAGCTGGAATAATGTCTGTATTTTAAGTGTTTGTATGTCTGTGTGCACATCTGCTGTCGTGTGTTACCTTGCGTTTGTGTTGTATGGTAGAGATGTCCATCTCCTCCTCGACCATGTTGTCGATGTTGGAGGTGGGGCTGCACTGGATCCTCTCCTCCTCTTGTCTCTGCAGCTTGTCGGCGACCATCTGAATGGCGTCGGTCCATTCATCTCTGGGGACACAGCATGGGACAAGTTTATGACTCAACTCAGCTTTATTTAGCCAGAACTTTACAAACAGCAAAGTGCTTCAATGCAAACCGAGGAGGACAAGGAAAAAAGCATGAAAGGAAGAAGAAAAAAGAGGAAGAGGAAGAGGGGGAAAAAGAAGGAGAAGAAGGAAGATGAGGAGGAAAATGACGAACGAAGAAGAAGAAGGTGAAAGCGCAAGTACTTTCATTATCATTCAGTCATTTTAGTAATTTTAAAGTCAAAAGTATAAAACACTGATTCACAATTGACTGAATATCATTGAGGTTTGCACATACACATACATCTAGAGTATATAACATTATTGAAACTACACTGGTGTAAAATCTAGTATTGGTAGGATGGTCAGTGCACTTCTTTGACCAGGTTTGTAAAGAAGAGAATGTGTTTTCAATTTACATAAACATCTATTTGTTCAACAGAGAGGAAACACGGTCAACTGGAGAATCAACCAAATGAGCAATGATCATGGAGCAGAACTAATGCCTACCAGTCTGTGTGTGTGTGTTTGTGTGTGTGTGTGTGTGTGTGTGTGTGTGTGTGTGGATGTGTGTGTGTGTGTGTGTGTGTGTGTGTGTGTGTGTTTGTGTGTGTGTGAGAGACAGAGAGATGATGAGTGAGTGTGTGCACAATCGCACATCCATGCATTAGAGGGAACAATGCATTGGTGTTTGCTAACATTGTTCCTCCCCATTGACTTTCCATTAGCGGTGTTGTTCAACATCTGTTGAGAGGAAATATGCAAGTTTAATTTTGCGTGCGTGTGTGCGCGTGTGTGTGTAGCAGAAGGCCAGCCATGCGTCAGGATGTGTAGACACGTTAACTGTATTTAATGATGATAAATATAATGATTTGTTAACAGAACCAAGTTCTCTTCTGCTCTGTTACACAAGAGAAGAGAAGAGAAGAGAAGAGAAGAGAAGAGAAGAGAAGAGAAGAGAAGAGACGAGAAGAGACGATAGTGACGAGAACAGACCTGAGTAAATTAGACTTTAAATTAAAGTTATTTTTGAAGTTTTTATCAGTTTTCTGACGTTGTAAATTTGGTTAATTTAGTAAAATGATAATCTCATTAAACAACATTTGTGATTTTGTATATGATTTTAAAGTTGTTTCCTCGAGCCTGAACTGAACGGAAAGAATTCCCCTTTAAATCTTCACTCAAACAGCGTTAACCCTGTTCCACATACAGGGCTCCAGTTTGCAGAAAACCGAATTGAGGTGATCCAAAGACCATATTCAAATATTTAGAAGCAAGTTGGGATTTACAAGTTTGCACTTTCAAATACGCTCACCCAGCTTAGGCTGTGAAAAGATCATAATAATGAAACCTGTTTGACTCTCAAACGATCACCCCTGTGTGTTTGGTTTTGTTTTGAGTTACATGCCCATATGTTTCCTTGAAGGATCTGGAAGAACATCCATCTGAACCTAAACGGAGCAGTGTGTTTTTAAGATCTGAATCCCTTTCTACTGCAGAGACTTCTGAGCGTACCCTACACACTCCAATACAAGGGCAAACTCAAGTTACACTCCATCTACGACAATGGAGCACTCACTTTGTGGCACCCATGATGTGTGTGTGTGTATGTGTGTATATGTGTGTCTAGCTACATGAAAAGCACTGGGAACTCTCTCAAGGTCAGGCAGCAGATAAATGCTCTCTCTCTTGGTGAGAGTGTTTTTTGTATAATGAGTTTTTTTTGCTAATGAGAGATAATGGGCCTGCCTACAATCGGGCACCATGCCAACATGTGCCACCCTCTTTGCTCGCAGTTGGGGCTGTGGTTGCTGGAGTCCCGCCAGCTCTGGTACAGTACAACAAATACAGTAACACACACGCACAGAACCACAGACACCCAGTTGTGGCACACAAACACACACACACACACGCTTCTTTCCAACCCACCTAAACTTCAAAGATCCCCATATCTTTCTCTCTAATACACACACATCTGGATATTTCTTTGTATAAAGTATGTGACTTCATTAATAAGTGAGAGCTAACTGCGAAATCTTTATTTGATTATCTAGAGACAAAACTACTAGAAAACAACATTTACCATAGACAAACTTGGACAGACAGCTGCAACACACACACACAGATAAACACACACACACACACAAACTCAAAGGATGCACAGAAGCATCTGTGGTCTTCTGGGCAAAGCTGTTCATTTTCTGGAGATAAACACCTCAGCTTCTCAGAAAGGAACTGAGCAGCTGGAGAATTTATGCCGACACTACTTGAAAGGTCTCCTCTCCACTCTGTCTCTCTCACCCTCTCTCTTTCCCTCACACAGACACACACACACACACACACACACACACACACACACACACACACTATCCTGATAGATACCTCTGCCCTTGAAGATACGTCTACCCACATATTACATACATATACATATATATATACCTACAAATGTTAAGTCCAATGTCAAGATCTTTTAAAAACTATAAAGTTGAGAATGTTTATTTATATTCTCTTCTTTTACTCAGACATAAAATGAAGATAATCCTTACATTTCTTGGAGATATAAATTCAGTTTAAAAGTTAAAAAGTTTAAAATATGTTTGAATTTTGTTTTTTATCCTAAGTGCTTCTGTGTCAGACGATCTGTAGTTATACAGGCACAGCACATTCAACGGCCTGTGGTCGATTTGCCTGAAAGCATCTTAGCTCCAAGATGCCACATAGAGAGAAAGTTGATTTCTCACTTATAAAGAAAGCTCTTGCCAGATGATATCATTAGCATCTTAATTTGAATCTAGCCTGACTCACCCTTAATACTTTGGAAAAGATTAGAGCTGTCACAGGAAAACAGTGCTCGACCTTCTCATTGTTCACTGGCTAGCGACTGGAGGATGCTCTCAGCACCGAGCGGCTCTTCAGGGAACTTACCTCTCATCAGGAGTGTCCACGTGGAAGGTCCTCTCGATGACTGTGGTCCACTGGAGGCAGCGTATGATGAAGGTGTTTGGCTTTGGCCTCTCTGTCTTCATCAGCTGACATTCTGAAACAGGCAGCCAGAGGGAGAGTGTTATCTACTAGGGACATTTAAAATAGCATTTGTTGTCTTATTAGCGTAAAGTTAATTAATGTGAGAAAAGGAAAAAGATAAAACAGAAGTGGGAAGAGGTGGAGTTTTTAATTATACATCATAAGTTGCTTGTGGTTGCTTTTGAAATTTGGATTACTAAATCAGATTAGTATCTAACCATAAATATGTCTTGATGTAATATCAAGATTCATCAATAATCATTTTCTAAGAGATGTACATGTGTATGTGTTTGTTTTTCCTAAGGCCCAGGTTCCATACATGGTAAGTTGGTCTTAATAAATTCAGTACTTTTCAAACACTCCTACTCATAAATAAACAAACAAATAGAAACATAACCTGCTAGGTGGAGTTAAAGGAAGACCATTTCACACTTATATGGTTCTATACATCAAAGGTATCCACCTGATGTGTCTGTGACAGATGAAGCCTCATATGACCACAACACAACACTTGAGTAAACCCATTCACAGAAGTTTCCCTCACACTACCCTCATCACCGGTTTAACCATAATCCAGATCGTTGAATTCCATTCAGCTTTTTCCGTTTCAGGACCCTGGTGTTGAGCATCCCAGCTCACTGTCACACTTGAATTAAACTGAGACATTATTCCTATCCTATTCCCCTGTCTGTGAGAACGGCCCATAAGAAAGAACACAGGTCTACTCATTACCTTAGATTAGAATAAATTCAAACCAGAT
This sequence comes from Platichthys flesus, assembly GCF_949316205.1. Lineage (NCBI taxonomy): Eukaryota > Metazoa > Chordata > Actinopteri > Pleuronectiformes > Pleuronectidae > Platichthys > Platichthys flesus. The sequence continues at coordinate 5,706,691 of NC_084956.1, forward strand.
GAGTTTATGCTGAATAACAAGTTTTTTGTAACATTATCATTAAGAGGACATACAGCTTTTCAGGAGCAATATCTTCAGCGAACAATAACACAAATAAGGTGGCTCTCCTGTGCCAGGAGATATAATGTGTTGCAGAGCGTACACATCTGGCAAATATATCCGAAGAGACACATTTCTGTGAAAATGGGCAATACAGTTAGTCATTATCACACAAATGTATGATATGGCACACAAACACAAAAAGCGTACACACACTTGGCCAGATGGGCCTGTGAGTTTGCTACGGGAGGGAATACATCTTCATCGTCTCCCAGCAGTCTGAGTGGTTACTGGGGACAAGAGGTGACGTGAAAGAGCTAAATGATCCATCTTCTGTTGTCCCATCTCTCCCACTGCTTTGTTCCACATCTATCACCTTCTCCTGCTCTCCTCTATCTTCTGTTCCCCTTTTGGTCGCCTGTCCTTCTCTCCTCACCTTCCCGCTTGCCCTCTCCTTTCCTCCTCTCCCCTCATGTCATCGGCTATCCCTTCTCCCAATTACTTTCTGTTTAAGCGTGGCACTGCACAGCACGTCATGGCTCAGCCTAAATATAGACAGGAAGGTTAATGACAACATCGCTCGGGTCGAGCACGCAGCAGAGTTTCGATGTACAGTCACACTCAGACAAAGATACACACACACACACACACACTCGCATGAGGAAGATACTACCTGACTCGTGAGCGAGGCCTGCTGTGCTGCCAGAAAACAAGGTCAGGTTTGGTTGATGCCAAAAAATACTGGACACACACACAAAGTGATATTGAAGTTTGAACATTAGCTGAAATTGGGTTGTTTGCCACAGCAGGCAGTTGTGAAATCTGTGTAGCGGTTTAGTTAGTGTATGTGAGTGCATGCATCAGTGTGTGTGTGTGTGTGTGTGTGTGCGACAGGCTTGTATGTATGAGTCCCTCTGCAGGGAACAGGCCTGTACCATCTCTGTTCCATCTGACCACTTCTGTTGTTCACCACACACACACAGACACAGACAGGCACACAGAGATAAACAAACACACACATGCACACACTCACTCACACACACCACCACCTGGCCTCCCAGCTTTGGGCAACAGATGTGGCAGTGCCAGCGCTGTGCCAAGCAGCCGGGGCCGGATGTATGGCCTGGCTTGTCCTCCTCTCAAACTCTTTCCCTCTCCCCCTTTTCCTCGTTCTCCAATCCTCCTCCCTGTCTGTTGAGCGCTGACGAACCTCCTCCCAATATTTCATCTGCGAAAGCCTCACCCTCCAATCCCCTCCGTCCCTCTGCCCAGCTCTCATGCGTTGCTCTCCACCCAAATCATCCTTCCGTCTCTGTCCTCTGATTCCTCTCTCCTCTTCCTCCTTCTCCTCCCTGTGAGTCCAATCCCCCCCCCCCCCCCCCCTCTGATCAATTCCCATCGCTCATCCCCAGTACTTGTCCTCCCTTCCGGACTCCTATCTTTCTGTCTCCTCCTCCGCCCTTCAAATGTTCCATTCTTTATAATTTTCTCTGAGGTTTCAGCTTGTATTCTATCATTCGTCATCATTTTTCTTTTCCTTTTTTTACTTTCATCTTTCACCTCCTGCCTCTACTGTCGTTCTGTCCATCACTGATCCTAAACTATTCTGCTGATATTTAAAATTGCTTTTCCCCCCAAAAAAAGATATAACCGACTAAACCTATTTTAACTTTAATTACATGTTAGTGATCTGTGCAGTATTAGAGTTTTAACTATAAATATCTAAAAGCACATGCAGTGGTGGGTGCTTCAGGCCTTTTGGAAAGAATTGAAACCCTATTTTAGAACTTATCAGTGATGTATGGTCATATACATAAGTCAAAAGTTTGGTTACCATTGAAAAGACACATTGGGAGAACTATAACTTTGTAGTAAATCCACTCTGTGTTCTAACGAATTAAAGTACACAGGTTATGAATGATCACAACATTTTATTCCAAAGCTTAAACCATCAAGAAGCAAAGACAAATTTTGACTGATAATCTTCATTAACTATTTGATCAGTGGGGAGGTGATGGTGGTGGAGAGACTGAGAAACATTAAGATAAATCTTAATTACACATGTCAACGACGCTGTGGAGCCTGTTAACCAGGTGCAGACTGATGATATACTGATAAGTGGTTAATTAGAGCCCTCGTGAGTTCTGCAAAGTACAACAACACTCTGAAGACTAACTGATGACTGACAAGATGTTTTGACAAGCCATGAGTGAGACAGATACAAAAAGCTGATGTACCATTTCAATCTTTGGGCAACATCTCATGGAAATTTAGATGACAGACGTGACATTTAAGAAATATAAAAACATAATCGGTTTGAGGATTTAGATTGTAACATGTCCTCCAACTGGAAGACAAAGGTTTAAATTCACGATGAAGTGTCCTAAAGCAAGACACAGATACCCTCCCTCCCATAGAGGCTCTGCTCAAACCTGAGACTCTCTCCCTTGAGGTGTTAATCAAAGTGTCATCACCACTAAAACATCTTTGCGCACAAGCCTGAAAATGATGAAGCCAACATATAAAGGTTACTGCTCCCTAACTCTTCTGAGTACAGTCGTTATCCTGGTCTACTCGAGGCCTTAGCTGTATATCTTTATGTGGAAAACACTTTTGAGCTTTAGTGGAAATCAATTATGTGTCAGCAGCTGTCGGAGTGATAACCTAAAATGCTGTGAACAGGTAAACAGAGGCAGGAGGCCGAGCTTCTGGAACAGACCAAAACAAGCAAAACACTTTAGTGGTGAAGCCAAAGCCAATGTGTCTCACAGGTGAGACCGTTTGTTTTAAAAGGTTAATAATAAGCCAACAAATACATTTTTGTGTTTTCACAGCAGAGGCAGTGGAGGGAACGTACTTGCTACAGAAAAGTTATTCAGGGGGTAGGGCAGGTCTGCGTCCTGAGGTTTCTCTTTGTAGCCGATGAAGGAGCCGTCTGTCTTCAACAGGAAGTAACGCGGTCGCCAGTTCTTTATGTATTCACCTGGAGAGAAACACGCACACAAAGAGAGGGAGGAAATATAAGTCAGATCAAATATTTAGAACATGAGGCAAAAGTGATGATGATACTGAGGGCAAGAGTGCAACTGGCTTATCGTGATTATGCTGATCATCGGGTTATATGGAAAGTATTAACAGCAATAGTCTTACTGGTCATTATTTAAATACAGATTTTATTCCCCAAAGGAATAAGAGACTTACAGCTCAACTGCCTCATCTGTCCAATGATATCACACACACACACAAACACACACACACACACACACACAGACACATGCACACACGTCTCCATGACCATAAAACAAGACAAGTTCCAATAATGTGACTATATAATATATAATATAATAACCAGAGTTAAACTTGGACTACACAAAAACACACACACATACACACACACACACACACTCACACACACACACACACACACACACACACACACACACACACAAACACACGCACACAAACACCCACACACCCAGTATCTCTGACTCCCACAGCGCTTGCCAGATTGAGATCGGATTATCATGTAAAAAATGACAAAAACATGTTTACCAGCGCCACACTCAAACTATCCATGCCAGAAACATCATCTGGCTGATACATGGGCAGGCGTTGAGGTGATGACCTTTCCACCCAACACACATACTAGCACACTGAAACCATACACACACACACACACGTATGAACTCAAACTTTAAGCGCACACATACACACAAACCACTGGTTGCCAGGAAAAGAGGAAAAAGAAAAGGGGGATGAGATGGGATAAGATGAAAAGAAACGGGGAGGTAAAATTACACATAGAGAACAACCCTTCTTAGACGGCAGCGACAAATAACAACATCTGCTGAGCAGCTGGTGGCAGAGTATTACCCAACTGGCTGGCACTGACTGGCACTAAGGTGGCACCACAGCTTTATCAGATGACCCATCACAGGATTACACGAGTGTCAAACATTTCCACACCACAGAGGCGGATAACACTTACTGGAAACAGCATGGACAAACACACATGGATTAAAGTACATACACGTGCGGATTCCCACATAGATGGACAAGCACACTGAGTACCGATACAGGGATGAGACTTGAACACACACACACACACACACACACACACGAGTGAGCACTGAATACGGCTCCGATGAAAGTAACTGACAATCTCAACTCTTTTCGAAGCTGGGAGTTGTGTAAACATTTCACTTTCTGTTTATTTCAAAACAATAGAAATACTAACCACAGACAAGAAAGATCCCCCACTTTTAATTAACCAGCCGCTCGCTGACACGCTCACACACAGACACATTTACACACCTTGTGAAGACACGCAAACAGACAAAAAGATGCATCTGTGCATGCACCCAATAACACTTTCTAGGATCACTAACAGCTCTGATCACCTTTTTTAGGCTAATTCACAGGGAGAGGAGAGAAAAAAATATGTGTGTGTATGTGTGTGATTGTGTGTGTGTGTGTGTGTTCTATTTGTGACAGCCATTTAAAGCAGAAATGACAGCAGGCCGTGCTCGTTAACACGCCGCAGAAAAACACCTGCTCCGCTGAACTGCGGGCCCTGCCGGTACCTCTGGGTGCTGCTGGTGGTGGCGCTGTATGTGTGTGGAGGGGGGGGGGGGCTACCAGCTGACTTGGACCACCACACAGGGACAGAGGGAGAGACACAGATAGACAATGATAGATGGATAAGAAAATGCTGTTGGGTGTTGGTGCGTCATCAGGATGACAAAATCACACCTCTCCTTTCCCTGGTCTCTATTTTCTTCTCTTTTTCACAAATCACCGCCCACTCTCCTGTTCCCTGCTCCTGTTCTTTGAGAAACAAAGCATATTCTTTGGATCACTTGCTACTGATAAACAGAGTGCGGTGAGAGGGGCTGACTGGGAAGAGGTGGGAGGAGGGATGGAGAGACTCATGGAGGAAGAAGAAGATGAAAATAATTTTAAAGAAAGCAAAGCAAAAAAAGGATGGAGGGGAAAAAGCTTGAAAGAAAAGTCTCACCATACCAAAGAATCAACAATGTAAGAACTTAATAAAGCTCCATGTATTTAATCTTTTTCTCGTTCATATATATATATTTACATAAAAATGTAATAAATTGTGAGGACACAGTCACACATCCAAATGAAGGTTATTGAGAATCATCTGCCGAGGCAAATTACATAATGTGAGAAGAGACTAGCAGTGAAGAAGAGGAAGATGCTGCCATTTCTTGTGATGAGGAGGAGGAGGGAGAGGAGAAGGAGACCCTAGTTGGGTCGACCACACAAACATCATTGCTCAATGTTGCGGGTGTGAAGTTGCCGGTAAAAGTTCACCAAAGTTGAAGTCCATGGATTTGGTTCACACCAGGAGCTCACACAGAAACAGAAGTGAACTGGAGTTGATGGTTTTCATTTGCATATGTGTATGTGTGATGAAGCCAACACTTAGTTAAGCTCCTGTTGGTTTGAATAAGACATAATATATGAATTTATGTGAGTACTTTGGTTCCAAGGTCAGAGGAATCTGTATGACTTCAAATTGAAAAATTGATGGAAGAAAGTGATCATCTGTAAAAGGGGAAGTTCACAGTAGAAGGAGATGCATTGACTGATGAAATGGATGAAGAGAAAGTTAAACTAATAAAACTATTATAAACTGGCAGCGAGGACTGGTTTGCTGTTCCAAGTCCAGTCATTCCTCTGAGTCAATTTCCAATGGAAGCCTGTGGCTGGCCACTTCATCGCTCAGCTGTCCAGTGCAACTGCAAACATTTAAGCAATCCTTCTGGCCGGGCCTAGACAGCGTTGTTTGTGAGTGTGTGGTATGTTGAGTGTGCGTTTGTGTGTGTGTGTACATGTCCACGGGGGGCGGGGGCTGGGGGCAGCCAGGGGTGGCACAGACGGAGGGAAGAGATGGACAGTTGTCGAAGCACGCTGTTCCAAATAGACACCGGCACGCACACACATGCTCGCACAAAACTAACACAGTTCTGGTTCCACCGTTCCAAATTCTCAGAATGATGGTGTTCTGTCAAGCTATCCCGTCTTGGCCCTGCCTGTAATGAGTCCAGCGAGCTCTCCCACTCTGGACAGCTTGTCTGGAGAGCCACATGTCTCTAGTTTGGACTGCTGGAGAAAACAGAACAGCCGGTCTCCTTCCCACACCATCTCTCTCGGACTCCTCACTTCATTTTCATTTAGTTTTCTGCACAACTTTACTTTTCCCTTAAGGCCAATTAGCAAATACTACAGTACACAGTGCCGAAGACAACAGGAGTCTCTGGTCTCTTGTTAGAACGAGAGCTTATCAGCGATACAGGAGAACGTGGGGGACTTGAAAGATCTGAGGAACAGAGGATTATTTAGAAAGATAAATGAATGGATTTAAATGTGTTCAAAACAAAGACACAATAAAGGCCTGTGCAGCAGTTCCAACATTTTAACTTGAAGTCATAACTGATATATTTTTGTATTAATTGTTCCTTTTACTTTTAATTGTAGTTAAGTGTTACATAAATGTTCTCTGATTCCAAAAGGTCTTGAGGTATGATGAGGTAAAGGTTGCAAACTTTAACAAAGTGTCCGCCCCTTCATACTTTCTTCTTTTTTCTATTGCCAACTGAAAACTGAATAGGCTTTTTGAAAGTTGCTTTGGAATTTCCGAGGAAGGAATAAATCTTGTTGGCACATCCTCCAGTTGCAGCTTGTGGATTTAGCAGTAAGCGGCAGAGATGAATCAGCTGTGACTGTGTCTGTTCCAAGCTCTCTGATTGGACAATTACAACAACGCATGGACTCACTGTCACTCAATTAGCAACCTGATTAACTATTCATTTTGGGACAGAGGGGGGAAGGGGGGAAGGTGGAGAGAGAATTAGAGAGAAGTGCGGGAATAAATGGGAGAAATACTGAAGCCAGAAACACAGAGAAACTTTCCAGTGTCTCCATCGCTCTGTCTCATACACCCTCTCTGTCAGGACACCTGCACACCTCTGCTCCTCTGCTTTGCTGAGAAAAACAAAACAAAGTCTTGATGACAATTAAATAAATAACTCCATAACTATGTGAGCTCACCAGCCATTTGTTAATCAACCCAAACAGGGATTTAATTTAATGCTTTGGCCGAGGCAGGATGTGATATGCAGATGGCACAGGGACGGGGCTGTGTGACTGGCACTCTGGGAGCTGGACGGGTGGTGGTGTATGGAGGTGGGGTGGAGGGGATGGAGGGGGGGTAGTGGAGTAGGGTGGAGGGGATGTTCAGCCATGTTCATACACGGCAGCTCCCCAGCAGGAAGAGGAATGCATCGTCTGGCCACACAACGACACACAGACACACAGGCAGTGTTCCGCAGCAACACAAAGAGCTTTGCTGTAACACAACATAATAGATAAGTTTAATGAACATGTCAGTGAGGAGCCGGCTGGCTGGTTCCCCGGCTGATAAGCTGACTGACCGAAGAAAACCTGACAGACTATTCAGATGAGTACAACCTCACGGACAGGCGGCGGGTTGTAAGTGTCCAGACTGGATGACTCACAGAACTACATCGTGTTTTGATGCTGGAAAGATTTGATCAACAGATAATTAATCAACTGTTTTGAAGTCAGGAATATTCCCTCATCCAAGGTGGTTATGATTTCACCCCTGCCGGTCTTTGTTTGTTTGTTTGTAAGGAAGAATACACACAAATATACCACACTGTGGTTGCTTAATTGGTAAATATCTCTACATACTTTTTTTCTCCATATTCACATAAGTTCACTGTGACCTTTTAACAACGATTTGTGATTACTTTATCTGAAAATCCTAGTTTAAGTATCAACTGACAAAATTTAAGAAATTCCCTAAAGCACTCTTCTGTTTAACCTATTAGAACCTGATCTATTTATTGAGTACAGGTGAATGGTACCAGATGTAATGAAATGCCCTACTTGCACCCCTAATATTCACAGGGACCTTGGCCTTCAACTTCGAGCACCAAATTCGAATCACATTTCGAATCACATTTTTTTTAATCTGTGAGATTAAACTCTTGTTCATTGTGACCTTCACTGTCTGTATATCAAGTTTCAGCAGATTTTACAGTAAAATATTTGAGGAAATGAAAGAAGATTTAGCAACTCTTTCATTATGACAGTCATAACTTGCTCCTAGTATGTATTATTTAAAAAAAGAAAATAATAAGAGGTGACAAAGAAGATCATCCTTAAGTCTAAGTGAATATTTGTACTAAACTTGAAGTTCCCTTAAGGATTTCTTGCGGTATTGTGTTCATCGGTTATGGGATGGAACACCCCAAAAAACACTGGCTGACGAAACAACCAAACAGTTTATCCCAAAACTTGGAAGGCAGAATTTTGTATCAGTCAGAAATGAACCCATTAAATTCTGCTTATCTGGATCAGGGGGGGGAGATCCGGGATTATTTTTTTTTCATGAACATCGCAGGAGGCGACATTTTCACAGTTTGTGCGGTGAGACGCTTGAGGAGGACACCTGTCTGATAGTCTCTCCATGATTGAAGAAGCAAGTGAGAACACATGTTGCAGAGCTGCACCGGATATTTGTAATTACTCTAACAAACAGTGTTGAGTGACAAAAAAAAAGAGAAGAGAGAATAATAAAACAGACTTTGTGCACTTGTGTCATAATTGTAATTATGCATGTGTTTGTTTATGAGAACAGGGTGTGTGCGTGACCCCGACCCCAGCAGTTCTAACTCTGCTCAGACATCTTAAGGCGAATCCAGGCTCTTCAAAGCCAATCCACTTACAGTGCATTAGTCTCATTACCACATCGGGGCTGGTGTTTGTATGTGTGTGTGCGTGTGTGTGCATGGGTGTGTATGTATGTGCCTTAAATACAGACACCGTCACGAACAACGTAAAAGTCTTGCTGTGTGTTGCCTGTAGAAGGTCACAGGGCATTTTAGCCACTTATGTAAGGATCGTTCAAGACTGGAGCTAGGGAGGAAAAAGATTTGACTAATCAAAGCATTAAACTCAGCTTGAAGCTGAGGCTGTGGCAGGGTTTAGTGCCGGAGTAATTGCACAAGCCTTTGGCTCAGTCCGTGGAATGAGACTACACGATGGAGCCGCTGACTAGAGAGGAGACAACGCCAGAAGTGAAAGATGAGGCAACGGAATAGAGAGAGGCACAACAGACAAACAAGAGATAGGAAAGGAGAGAGAGAGAGAATGATGTTAAGGCTACGGCTTTGACAGAGATGGGACGGGGCAGGGCAGCCACAGGGCGGCCAGATTGAGTGGAAACCCATGGGAGTGTGGCCATCCCTTGGGGGGCCACTGCGAGATTTCACCCAGCCAGCTGCACACAGCCAGAACCTCCTGGTAGGCTGAGCTTGATGCACACACACACACACACACACACACACACACACATGCAAGCTGCCCTGGTGCCCCTGTGCTCCACCAGCTGGTACAGAAGGAGGGACATGCTAACTGATAGACACACTCATACACACACAGGCAACATATCACAATAATACACAAGTTTTTTAATACAGATGAGAATTAAACCCCCTCTCTTTTATTTAAACGTCCCCTTCCCCCCCCCCCCCCCCCCCCCCCCCCCCCGGTCCCTCTCTTGGTCCTGCTGTATATTACCACCCTCGTCTCCGCCTCTCATTCATTCCCTGCAGTAACACTTCATTCCAGTAGATGGTGGTGGCTCCCTGGAACATGGTGACCACCGCTGTGACGCTGACACAGAGCTGGAGACAGAGTGACTGACAGACACGCTGCTGCCAAGACGTCCTAATCCCCCCCCCCCCCCTCCCCTCTCACAGCACTGGCGTGTGTGTGCTTGTGTTTGTGTGTATACAATATATACATAAGTAATTCTAAATTACAGTGTGAGTGTGTGTGTATTTTTGCATGGAAGAATCCAGTCATGTGTGTTAATACACGAGTGCTTGTTCCTGTGTGTTAGGGAGGAGGCAGGGTCCGTTGCTTCTTAAAGGACCCTAGGATTAGTGCAGTGTTAGCATATTAGCATCTTAGCTGGAGGGCTGCTGCTCAACACCACCTGTGCCAGACAGGAGGCTGTGGCTGCCCAGTTACCCCCCACCCACTCATCCCTTCTCTAGCCCCCACACACACCCACTCACATATGTAGACACGCACACACACACACACACACACACACACACAGTATTTGTGAAGGTCACTTAGCTACAACGACTCTAAGCTTACTGTCTTACTGTCTTAATTCATTACTGTAACTGCTTTAACTGTCTCTTTACGGCTGTGTGTCAAGACAGTTGTCTTACTTTCTGTCACACACATATATTTAACTTCAACTTATTCTCAACATATGAAATTCAAGGTTGTGAGTTGACTATTTCTGTAACTTTACCACATGAGGACACATCAATGGCCATTTACATGAAGATTTTTTCAATAATATATTTTTTAGAGTTTAAAACACAAAGTTGTCCAAAGATGAGCCCTATGCCAACGTAACTGTGGAGGATACAACTTCATTTCAGAGTTTCTGCATGATATAGTTCTGTTACACTCTGGGTCTGGGATGTCAAGGGGAAATTTTAAATGTGAACATACAGTGAATTTAGAATTTAGAAAAATGAGTAATTTGCTTTGATAGATTATAGATACAGATTATTCTTCTTTCTGCTCCTTTTCATTCAAGATTTGAGATTCTGTGTTTGCATTTAAATTCAATGTAGAAAATGAATGAACCATTCTCATTATGGTTTTAACCAGCAATTAAATGTCCTCGTCGTTATACATTGTATTGTCAGAGATGAACACAGCAAGCAGCTTCCATTTTCTCATTCTTTTTCTATTGTTTAATGCCGTCTCAATTTTCTTCGGTCCAAAAGTCTGAACTATTAAAAAAAGGTTTTCAGGCGGCAAACAAACTGAAGCATGGTTCAGGTTGATCCCAACTGTGACCACCTCTTTTCGTCGGACCACATTTTGTTCTATTGGTCTAAGGCCCCTTTCACACCTGTCATTTTGGCTGGTGATAAATCCTAGGGTCCTGACCAAACAAGGTAGGTGTTAAAAAAAACCTAAATCTTTTCATTGACTTTATAAAACAAACATGTAACCCAGAAAAATGAAATACACAAGGGAGAATGTTTAAATTCATATACTGCACAACTTGTCCTCCTTAATGATGTAATTCAAAGGTTTCTGTCATGGCCCTTCTGCCCTTCTCTCCAGTTTCCTGCTCTGGGCTCTTCTGTGTGCTGAGGCTCATCTTGTGAAGGGGGACCATTACTGGCAGGAGACACACCTGGGCCCAGTGTGACCTTATGTACAGTGCAGAAGCATGGGTCACACACCGGTCCAGTAAGATCTCTATTCCTCACACATGGTTTTGAAAAGATAACAGATCCTTTCTACACATCCACCCACCACAATACTGATTCTAGACTGGTTGGTATTCAGAGACTGTCACAGCCTAAGAGCAGAGCTGTGACAGTTCCCTTACAAGATATGAAAAGAAACATGAAGAAGAAACATAACAAAGGAAGTCAAAGTCCTGCTCTTTAATGCTCAGTGAAAAATGAATGAGACTGGTAGAGGGATTCAACATCTTAAAACCCCGCTACAGCTTTCAAACTTAAGCTTGAACTGCAGCCAGTAAGAGGCATGATGGTATGATGTTTTTATTATTAAAAACATCATACCATCATGCTTGGAGGTCCTCCAGCATGTCCTCCAGCATGTCATGTTGGAGGTCCTCCAGCATGTCAAGAAGGTAAAAATACAATGTGAGTAAGCCACCACAAAAAGCCCCTGCATTCAAACACCCAATAACATTAGGGATGCCATGCTGCTTGTGTTCAGAATGCAGTGGATCCAATATGATTAGGGAACACACGCACAGCCACACAGCCAATGAGAAAGCTAATCAAATTGAACTGATTGCTGGTATATTGCCTCTCTCTGTTCTCTCCCTTGGACGGCATTGTGTGTTGGCATCATTGCTCTCTTCATTTATTTTACTGTACGTTCACATTCGATACACAACGACACCATCTCAAAAATACAGAGCCTGTTTGGGTGTCATCAGTTGGAGGCTAAAGATTCATAATTGCACAGGGGAATTGTTTTCTTTTGAGGATCCACATTAATTATGACGTTCATATTTAGACTCCTGCTCTGCTCCTTAGCGTTATTAGATGTGAAATCATCCAATGAGACAAACAGACTGAGACGCCGGACCAATCAGTCAATGAGATTAGCCGTCGGTCAGAGCAAGAATGGGGAGGGCCACGAGACAGACACAGCTGTCCAAGTGTTGCTCACAACAGGCAGGCAACAAGGAGTGTGTGTGTGTGTGTTTATGTTGTGTCTGTGGTGGTGGGGTGTGGGGGGGGGGGGGGGGGTTAACCAGCCCAACCCTGTCCGGTTTAGCAGTGGTGAACAGGTGTAAAGCTTTGTGCATGCATATGTGTGTGCCTGTGTGTAAGTCACTATTATTCCAGAGTGGTTGGCTCTGTATTATTAATTCAGAAATGCCGGGCTGGAGCTGTGGGCGGCAGCTGGCGTTATGTGTGTGTGTGTGTGTGTGTGAGTGAGTGCGTAAGACCCCCATGGCCTTTTGTGAAGCCCCCCCCACCCCTCCTCATCTTGTGCTGTGTGTCTCTCTGTCTGCCTTTAAACTTCTGCACACTGCAAGCTCACACACAATATACTGTGAACACACACACACACACACTGGAGTACAATAGCCCAGCCCAGCAGGCAAGAGTAAACAATCAAGTACTATACCCCAAGTAATGTCAAGTGCCCGCCTACCACCCCCCCCCCCCCCCACACACACACACACACCCCTTGTACCCCCCCCCAACACACACGCATACAAAACACACACCAGTCCAGCCGTGCCTCATTCTAAAGGATCCATTCATGTGTTGCACTGAAGGGCCGACAGTAAGTGCTCTTCACCTCACTAACTGCTGCTCTCCCCACTGTCCAGCCTGTCCTGGCTACCTGTCCGTCTGTCTGTGTCCCCACCTGCCAGAGTGTGTGCCCATCTGTCCCTTTAGGGCGCATGCACACTGGCCGCATTCAGAGTGGAGGTCTCAAACTCTTATTTAATTACTTACTTAACCTTTATTTGTAAAGACAGGCGAGAGCATTATGGTTTTTCCAAATGTTTCCCAGTATGAGGTTTTGTTTGGGGACGGAACAGAAGTACAGCACGTGGGTGAATCAGTTCTATGGGTATAAGGGGACAAGAGAGAGAGACTACTGTTAATAATGCTTGTAAGAGGAAAGCGCAAAAACAGCCTCATCTTATTCCCTCAAACAGTCATTTCTCAATTGGAGGTAACTAACATGTTAGAGCAACTGGATTCATATTTGTTTTGGCTCACCTGCTGCTTAATGTCCTGATGTTTTATGAGGGCAGTTTACCAAAACGCCGGTCAATAATCTTTCTACTTCTAAGCCAACTCTACGAACTCTACTTCAGAGTTTGGATCAACCAAACAAAAAGTGGGCTAGCAAATGGTGTCTGCTTGTTTATCTGTCACACTCTGAGCTGACCGCTACACACGTCACTCCATCTTAGACAAACACTGCTCCCTGAGAGCTGGTGTTTGTTATGCTCTAACGTCTGTCTGTATAAGAGGCTGTTTTTGACAACATGTCCACCTCAGCTGGCCAGCAGCAGACACTTAAGGCTCTGGGACAATTCAAAGGGAACAAAGAAGAGTATAGGTGTATGTTGTGATCGGTATAGATAGAAGCAAGACAAAAATACAAATTATTTTAAAAAGTCCTATCCAAATCTGTGTAGCAGAATAGTAAGACTAAATTCTTTATCTAATCAAACCCATTCTGATGTTTTACACGAGCGACATTCATGGGAAAAGAGGTCAGTTTAAGACAATATCCACTTGAGCTGTTATGTCCATACCAAAGACTGCATGTAAAGATGGACAACGTGTCTTTTCTTCCTATCGTTGTACAAAAATGAAGGTAAAACATTTCAGTAAGCTGCCACTACTGGGTGCTTTTGAGGTCATTTTCTGCCCAGCACACCCAGTGCAGTCTCTGGTCCATAAGCAGAGCTTTTGTTTCACATGAATAACTTTTACAATAGTTTACCTCATCATTTGAAACGTTGGTCAGGGTTAATAAGAAAATCCAATATTGTATCACAGATAATAAGGGGAAAAAATATCAGGTCCTCTTTAAGATGAAAAAACACCCCTCAGCTCCTGCATTATTGTTAAAATATATTGAAGAATATATCTGAAACCCTGAATAATATTGACATTCTCCGAGCACTAAGACACTTAATGAGCAGACTGTGTCCCAGGTCTATTCAAATTCAAGATATTGTGTAGAAACACTCAAACCACTGAGCAATATCTGAGTACGGCAGATGTTCGTCCTCTTTTCTTCTCTGTTCTCTTCCTCCACCTCCTCTCGTACAGCAGTCCACCATTGAAACTCATGTTCCAGCCACTGTGCTGTGAGGCATCTGCACCTCTCTCACTGCTTCTTTCATTCTCCTCCGTCTCATCTTTTCTCTGTACACAAACACACACGCAAAGATAGAACTCTATTCTTCATGACAGATGGCAAATCAACAATTGTACGGCATCAGACTCTGAAAACACAGACACACACAACTTATGCACACACACAGAAACAAACACCACCTCCTTGTCCTCCTGTCCCTTTGTTCCCAGTCCTCTGTCAGATGTTTTGATTTGTCTCTTCCAGCCGAGAGTGTGCATTAGTGTGTGCATGTTCCTTTACCTTGGTGTATTAAGCACTAGTTTAATGAGAGCTTGGTGAGGAGCAGGCCCCAGCCAGTGGACCATATGGGGGACATTTAGCCCCCTCAGAACATTGAGCCAAACCTTGCTGACATGATTACCATGGCCATCCGCTGCTCTGCACTAGTGTCAGATTGGGAATGGGGGAATTTTATCATGGATTGCTAATTAATGACTGGAGATTGGCAACCAGAGATGGAGGAGGCTGAGGGAGGGGAAGGGAAATGTTGTATCCCTGTTTGGTCTCTTCTTCCTCACAATTGTTATCAGGCTCACTACCTGATACTCTGCGAAACATGGGAACACAGAAAAAGATCTACACGCAAGCACAGAAATACACAACCAGAAGCATGTAACAGGGTTACATGGAGTCACAGCTTCAGGTTGGTTGAAAACAGACATATATTTGTCCTTCCTTTCCTTCAATACCCCAGTGTTGATCACATTTCATGCACTTGAGTGCCTCACATGTGCTGTACACATTGTACTGTACACACTGTGCATCTCTGTGAATGCATCTATTTATTCACAGCTCACATTTTCGGTGTCTCTGTGTGGCACAGCGGGCCTCAGATAGTGGCTTAGTTAATCCTGTCAGAAACAGATTACAGGTGGGAGGATATAAATAGACTGACTGTCCCTTTAACCTGGCCGCTGTGACATCAGCATGCAGCTTAACTTTTAAGTCAAGCATAACCGGAGCAAACCAAACCCACCGAAGGCAGCCCGAAATGTGGCCAATTATTCACCCATCTGTAGTAGACAAACAATCAGACTGAAGCATTATCATGGCAGCAGAGGTACTATATGTCAGTCAATTTATTAACCTGTTAATATTCATTCAATTGCACTCTCTAATCTGCAGGGTTTGAAATTCATTTGTGATGCTTCTGCCTAAAATAGGACGAAAGGCTCCTCATATTTAGAATTAGGTTACGATGCACAAAATATCACTATCAATATTTACAGTCTATAGCTGATTCTGATTTGCTATGAGTCAGCTTCAAAAAAGTAAAATTGTCTCAAAAAGTTAATTCTCATTTGTTTGTGACCATGACTTATTTTACATAAAGCAAATCTTTCATCAGATGAGATCACATATAAAGTCAAGGCAAAGATGCAAATGGTCAGTTTTGCATGAGTCCAGCCGGGCAAACTAACTATGCAATAACCGCAGCAGCTTAAAGTAGCTAACAATGCAATGATAAGGGTGGGACAATTTGTGGGACTGTGGACGACAGATCTACTGGAATGGCACCAGATTTGTCAGTCTGTTGTCTAAAGCCAGCAGTTGGTCTGAAAAGCATTGATAACACATTCTTTGCATTCGTTTTTGCTGTTTTATTATTTAATAAGGAGCCCAAATAGTGTATATTTGATAACCAATAGTACCTCATAATGGAGAAACAGCAGTTTGGAATGAACCACTACAAGCCCCATAAAAATATATGGACTAATATCATCTATTCTTTGACCACCAAAGATAATGAATGTTGAGTGTACTAATTGTAAGTCGCTTTGGACAAAAGCGTCAGCTAAATGACATGTTATGTAATGTAATGTAATAAAGTGGATATACTGTATATGACATAACTGACCAATGTTCCCACTGTTCAGGTCCTTATCCTGTCATCTACCAGTTACAGGAGCTGTCACCACCAAGCACTAATCTGTTGGCCTAAATCAGCCAAACCAACCCCCACTCTATAACCTGCCTGCTCTAATCAGCCCAAAGCCACACCCACCAGCCTACAACACCTCAAGATGTTAGACTACACACTGACCCTCCGGTCTCATCCATGTGTGAGCACATTTGTACAAAATATGTTTTCAACTCAACATGAAAGGACAAGAGCTGCTGCTGATCAATATGGAACACAGTGGAAACATACAATGCTTAGCAGTGGAAACCAGTTGATAATGAAACTGAGGTGGGCAAGAAACCCACGTATCTGAGGAATTCAGAGCTCCTGCCCTTGAACAAATTCCTTGTAACATCTGACAATGCTGGCCTATTCAGAAATGGAAATGAGTGTGTGTTCATATGTGCAACAATATGCATATATGCAACAAGTAAAAATGAGTTATTAAACTAATAAATCCACTTTAAATAATATGTTTCTTGATGTATTGCAGTAACACCATCCTCTGCTATTTAACAACGTTTTACCAGAAGATATATTACATGAACAGGTGAAAATCTAATTTAAAATGTACTGTGGATGACAATAGATATAATAAAAAATATAAATTTAACAATAACATGATTTAGTCTGGTGTTTATGTGTGAATGCTTGTACATTCAGACTGTGATCAATGTTTGAATTGAGCATTTTCGATGATCCCATTACTCAACCTCTCCTCCCTTCACCCCCTTCTCTCCTCTCCTCTAGCCAAGTTTTCCCTCCGCAGTGATCAGCACTCCATTCATTGATCCATTCATTCATTTATCTGGGACTGACTCTCTCTACATCAGTTCATTCACTCACAAACCCATTAATCCATCTCTCTGTTTGCATGGCCCTTACAAGGCTGCTTCCTACCACTTACCACTGATCTTATTGACTGACTGACTTTGCAGAGTTGTACCGCTCCAGGCTATTTAAGCCCAGACACTGCACATTTTAACATAAGGCTCTCAACTCATCTGAAGGTGCATATAAGTTTCAATGAAATTTAGAGGCTAGGAAATAGCAAGCAGCTGCTATATTGGCAATTTAGAACTGAGCAAACACAAGCAAGAAAAAGTGATGCCAACACATATGAAGCAGTTTGCTGCTTCATCTGAATGGTTTATGAGAAAAAGAAAAAAAAAAAGAAAAATGATTTTTCTATTTATTTCATCTTTCATGTATGAAATGTATTGCATTGAATTCTTTCTCTTTTATATATATATTAAATGGTGCAGCTTCAACAAGGAGGTTTGATTTGAATCTGATTGAATACGAAGGTGACCCACTCTCTGCTGCCTGTTTGTAAATGTTACTCATCAGTCTTTCATTTGGGATCTGTGAACCGAGCCAGTTGCAGGTCTCCTATTGACCAGTTGTCTGCCTCTGTGCCCTGATGGCTGTATCTGTCACAACCTATCTGCCTCTGCCTGTCCTTCCTGTGCTGTTTGTCTGTCGGCTCTGCGGACTAGTCTGCCTGTTTGCACTTTGCTGTTGGTCTGTTTGACAGTCTGGCAGACTGCCATTCTCTGCAGTGTAGAGTGAGTCATTCTTAGGACAATGGAGACAGTTTGTAAAGCAACACTGGAGCACACACTTCCTCCGGATGTGCAAGAGGATGCCATTCATAACAAAGCCTGCAGTGTCCGCTACTGCCCTGCATTTTCATGTTTGAGTTTGGGAAACTGAGGGGACAGAAAGAGGAGCGCAGGGAGATGGAAGGAGAGTGTGAATGGCAATAAAAGGGAGTGAGTTGTGTTGACAGGTTCTACAGCAGAGAGAGCACAGAGGAGAAGGAGGAGAGAAGAGGGGCGACACCACAGACAGTGGCGGCAGCAGCAGCAGCGGCTGGTGATTGATATCATAGATCTGGCACTGCCACCTGATCTAGCCAGCCAGCCAGCCTCCAGAAACACTGAACTCACTGAACTCAAACAGCCAAGATGGCTGCCTCACTGCACTGCACCCATTCAACCCCTCAGCAGTCTAACATACACAGTACAGCACGGATGATTCTCACAGGGATTCCGTTGTTAAGATGGAAGGTTCAGAGGAAAAGGTATTTAAAGGAGTACAGGTGTGTCTAGCTTCATATTTCAGCTTAATATCTAACATACGATCACTGCAAGATGAAGTAAGTGACATGACGAGACACAGAAAGAGATTTACAGTGACGACAGACATTGATGTCACCTCCCCACTGTCTACACTGGGAAAGGGCTGGTGATCATTACTCTATACACAGCAGTTAAGATGCCACTTGCAGACAAATCATGTGAAGTTATACGGAGGAAAAGCAAAGCAGATCCAAGGAAATTGACTCAGCAAAACATTTTGGTCGATGTGATTTGATACTGCATCATACTAAGCTACATCAGTGTGCCCAAAGCATGAGCCACCTGAGTTTTAGCTTAACAAAGAAATCAATGCACTGCGGGCTCCAAAACTATTGAACCACCAGACGGAGAAAAAAGAGAAACGCTCCCAGTCAATGAGCTGCTGCTTCTTATATTATGAATGAATGTGTTTGATGGGAGTTAGTGGAATTTCTATCACTGTGTGAGCTTCATTGTGTTTGACTATAGTCCCATCAGAGCTCTGCAGAATTCAAACATAACTTAAACCATTATTTGAACTGTCATGTTATTTAACGCTTAACCCCAGATACCCCCCCCCCCCCCCGTTAAGATCACATGATTTTCCTGACAACACAAAGACAGCAGTGTCAGATCTTATCGCGACAAACTCTCTTGACATATTCATCGCTGTCCTCTTCGTGTATGAGACCGTTTTTTTACCTGGGCAACACTTGTTTTCTTTTGAACTCCTTCTGTGTTCTCATATCGACTTCTTCTAGATTTCTACAGACATTATTCTAAGAGGCCAGGCCGAGAAATTCCGCAGAAACTGCAGAGCAAGATGATGGTCTTGTCCCTGTCTCTCTCATGCAACGTCTCTCCTACTCTCCTTCCTCCTGACCATCTGTTGTGCTGACTGCTGTGTGGGCTGATGCTTGTGGAGGAAACAGTATCCTCGACAGCACTGGCTGACTGCGACCTCTGTAGCCTCACACGGGACAGAAGGTTAACTCCTTGCCGTGGTAGAAACCAAGTGGAGTTCACTTCAGATTCAAACTTTTGTTACAGGTGCACTAAATGTTGTAAAGTATTGTTGAACATTGAATTTGCTGCCCCGAACACAGTGACTATGTTCACATGGGACACCACTATTTTGCTTTTAACCTGATTAAGCAAATAGCCTGAATCATATACTGCCATGTAAACGGCATTTTCTGATAACCTTAACCTGAATATCAGTGATACTCAGAATAAGCAATAAACAAATTAAGACATGTGGTGTATTCCAACCTTTTAGTCACATTTTGTAGACATGGTCACCTTGAAGCCTCCTATTGAAGGTTTCACAGCAAGTTGTGACATCGAAATGCGGCAAAAGGAGTTAGAGAAAGGAGAAAACACCCAAAACAAGGTAGCATCATACATTAAACTATGTAAGGTTCAGGTTATGCTCTGTATCATGTGAACAGGAATAGGAATGGAATATTCTATCAGCAATTCATGTAAACATCATAATCCAAATAATGTCTCGCTCTGAATAGGGTCAATAATTGGAATATGTCAATGTAAACGTAGTCATTGTCTTCCAAGGCTGTAGCTCACATATATCCACCAGATATTCAAACTACTTACTCAGTGAATACATCTTAATTACGATTAGACTAACATGTTTCCAAATATTGGCTATTGTGCAAGTCTACTGCCTCTAAATTTTAATCTGACAGATCCTGGTATTTATTCTATGTTCATTACTTCTAAAGATAAAGAAATGATGCAGCTGAATGCACTCCCCACTCGCGTGTAATGAAAGGAGGAAGGAAATTATGGCTGTGGTTGCGAGCACTGAAAGACTCAGTCATCTGAGGACACAGTGTTCTGCTCTTTGCAGAGGTGATGTTCCCGAGGTTCGTCTCGACTCTGCTCCAACACGATGGAACATTTTAACTGCTTTATTTACTCCTCTACCAGGCTTCGTGTTTTATCATCATCATCTGCTATTGTTTGTTTTATCTCTTATTGATTTTATATAACATAAATGTGAAGCACTTTTAAGTGGAACTGATTGACTGCAGAGGAGGAATCCAAAAGAAACTGCCTGAAGCTTTAATATTGTTATAGTATATTTATCAGCAGGAGATCATGAGTAGAAAGCCACTTTACTCACTAGCCACAGTGACCAGCATCCACCAGCATAGTTAAGAGGATCAGTCTACTGTGTGCTGCCATGTTCTGTACACATCTGTCCTGTTTGACAAATTAATTGAATCACCCTAATGGTTTGAGGCTTGTCAAACTAAAGTTACACACTCAGACACACACAGTCCCATCATAAAACATGCAGAGAGCCGGAAACAGCCATGAGCATGCATTGTCATTACAGATAACTAGTTTTCATTTATCACATCCTGACCTATACAGTCTATGATCCTGACAAGTAAAAGCATGCGAAGGCCTTTATGCTAAAGAACATATATATATATTATCTAAAGCATCTTGGTGTACAAACTTAAGTTAGTAAGTTAGTGTATAGTCCCAGAAGAAGGAAATTCGGTTTCACAACACTGTACAGCCACCTGAACAAACCACGTCAACAGAGCAATAAAAACCATGCACATCCCTGGACAACAGTGAGGGGGCTGTGCACGTTGAAATGTATTCTAACAAGCTGCAAGTGATTCAAAGTTCTTTGGGATTTTCAATTTTGGATAAATGGAAAGTTACGTAATACAGATATATCTGCCTCCTTCCTGTCCATTTCACAAGTCGTTCTTTTCACTCATTCAGTCTTTTAGAATTAGTACAAAAGAGAGTATGTGTGTGTGTGTGTGCGTGTGTGTGTGTGTGTGTGCAGAGGTTTCACTACTCTCTATCGTTCTCTCTCTCTGTTTGGTTTCAGTAAAAAGCTGTCTAATGTTTAAGACTGCAGTCACGACCTGGACAGTGAGTCAGCACCCCGACCCGGCCCCTCTCCACACACACCAACACAGACGGAGATTTAGCATATGATGCAGACAAACATTCATATTCCTGACACAATCAAAGTACCCGCCCCCCCCCGAAACCCAAAACCTCTATCTTTCTCACAGACCGATGAACATTGGTATCGCTGCGTCGTGACTGGGGGCGATGAGTTCCTCTTAATATGCACAGACGACTGTCTGAGGATCACACTGGCATGCTGGCACACACAGACACAGATCCTCCCCTCTGCTTCAGCAGTGCAGAGTTTCTACTGTATTTGTGTATGTGTGTGTGATACTGTGAGAGAGAGAGCATCCACTCCATGGAGAGAGGAATTCTCTTGTTATCCAACATGTTCTCCTGTTGTGCCATGGTGTTAGCCTACATTACCCAGCATCCCGCACTCTGTTGTGTATCCACATCACTTCCTGTTCAACAGTTTGAATTACACATTCCTAGACACCATCACATAGTCAGTGGAATGATGCTCATTGGCCCAAAAAATTGGAAACCCCCCTTTTCCTACTCCTGAGGCTCTCTCTCTCTCTGAAACACACACATTCACGTACATCTGTACTGGTGCCTGAAGTGATCAGCAGCAGACACATGACCCCGTGAAATTGTGGGTTGAAAAAATCCTAAAATGCCAAACAAATGGAATCACAATGCCCCTGTATCACTGGATGAGGTTGACCCTGCTACAGATGACTTATCACCTGTTGCAGCAGCCTCACTGATCATAGCTGTGAATGTCTGGGAACAGGGAAGTGCTATCTGTGCTACACGCTCTTCAGCGATGACATTTTTTCCGATTTGTCATACATTTGGTTGTAAACAGGATGTGCTGTCAGTGTTCCCCTTGAATCCACCCCGGCCAACCCCATGTCATGTGACTCTCAGTGTCCCCATTCACCAACTTAAGAGACAGCTACGTTACACGTAGTACTTCTGAGAGTCAGATCTTACTGGATTACAAAGATTAGTACACACACTGGCCTGACAGAACACTATGCACCAGCAGTGTCAACTACAGGACTGGTACATGTTTTCAACTGTACACACACAAGATACATGCACAAACCCCATGCACACACTCTTTTCAGCCACAACCTGACTGAGGCACATCGAGGCTTAGCAAACAAACTGCCAGACAAGCTTATAATAAAGAGACGCATCCCTATGGGGGCAAACGCACACCCGTACAAACACACGTGCACACTAGATAATCAGACATCCATGTGATCGCACGCAGACACACTCAATTTGCAAACGCTCACATCCTCCCACCAGCACATGTGGACAGCCACGGCCCTCAGTCTAGACAAGAGGCAGGGAAGAAGAGGAGAGAAGAGAGAGGCAGAGAGGAAGGAAGAGAGTAGAAAAAAAAGAGAGGTACTGGATGTACTTACCCCGTTTCTGGAGCCATCCCTCTCTGACGATGGTGACATCGCTCATGGTTCCTTCACGCCGAGTCTGATGCCGCTACACGCCTGCTCCACAGAGAGAGAGAGGGGGAGGAGGGGAGGAGAGGAGGAGAGGAGAGAAAGAGAGGGAGAGGAGGAGAGGAGGAGGAGGAGGAGGAGGAGGGGGGGGCCAGGCTCTCCCAGCCTCCGCGTCACTCTCCCTCCCTTCCTTTCCCGTTCACCCTCTTGTTCGCGCAGTCTCTCTCTCTCTCTCGGACGCGCACACACTCTTGTGTACGCGTGTGTGTGTGTCGTTTTGCTTCCTGTTGTGGCTTATCTCCTCGCCTCCCCTCCCTCCCTTCTTCGTCTTCTTCTTCTCCCTCTCCTCCACCACCTCCTCCTCCTCCTCTCTCGTTCCCTCTCCAGACCTTCCTCCTCACCAGCAGTGACTCAGCCTGCAAGGAAGTGAAAGGAGAAAAAAATATATAATAGAGAAAGAAAAAAAAGAGGCATGGATTTATTTCTCTCCTCCACTGCTGCTCCCTCGCTTTCCCTCCAAAGCCCTTTCACACAATCTGACAGGACAAACAAGTAGTTATTGTGGGGACGACTCCACTCTTCCTCCACCCAATTATACACCCAGTTCCTCTTTCTGTCGCAAACCCTCTCGCTGACAAACAGGATGAATTATTGCAGAGCTCTTGATGAAGCAAAAAACTGACCTTGATTGCCAAAGAAAGCTTCCTGAGCTCTGCCTCTCATTCATTCACAGATCCTGTGTTATTCTGTTGAGCAGCCTGCGCCGTGCAGAGAAGCCGAGTCGAGTCTACCTTTTCTGTGCTTGCGGTATTACTGCTGGTCAAATAATTTTTGTCAACATGTGTGTGTGTGTGTGTGTGTGTGTGTGTGTGTGTGTGCGGGGGGGGGGGGGGGGGGGGGGGGTGCGTAGGCTGATGTCTGTGCGTGGGAGGTGGGAGAGCATCTCAGGACCGTTGGAGTAGGGCTCGGCTATAAATAGAAACAACGGCAGTTAGGGATGCTCTCACTCTCTTTCTCTCTCTCTGCCCAAATCTCTGCACCTCGCTGTCGTCTCACTCCCCCCCCCCCCTCCGTTCTCACTCTCTGCATAGCTGCCGTGTTCACCTCGAATGCACCCTTACTACAATGTATTACACAGCGTGCAGGCAGACTACGCCGCTCAGCTTGAATGGAGAGCGGTGCTACGACGGGTTATGGGGCTAGCAGGCGAAGCCATCAAGCCGAAAATCAGTATTCAGATCAGCTAGTGTCTGCACTGTGTCGGGGGGACTGCAGCGTCATGACGAAGACTGAAACAGACTTGCAGATACATTTTACATGCAGACACACACCCTGGTAGACGCTTGGTGTTGAAGCAGCAGAGTTGTGACCAAATAAGTTACAACACATCCACGTTCCTGCTCTCAAGGGATGCCACGGTGTCTTTCACTTTTACGCTACCTTTATCTTTTCAAATTTCTGTCCCTTTCATGAGCTTAGCCAAAGGTTTTAGTACAGACATAAATATATATTTTTGTTGAAATAAAGATGGCAACCATTTTAGTACTAGGGTATTTTTTAACCGACAGTTCCTTGGGATGCTGTGCAATCAAGCAAGTCATTTGTCCACTAGTTCTTTGGGTCATTAATAAAAAAAAGTGATGATTGCTTCTTTTATTAAGTGCTAACTAGACGGTTAATCTCACTAAGAAATCAAGAGAACGAAAAAATGTATGCTGCGCTCTTTACGAGTATTTAAAAAAAAATCTCTGACTGTCTGAAATGTGTTTCTTGAGAACCGTTCATCTTATCAGCTTCACAATTGCGTTGTGCATTGGTAAGGGCCCGAAGGAGTGCAGTGTCGAATTTGGGGCAATTTGGACACGCGATATGTTCAATATAAATAAACTTTGAATAACCAGCTGCAACTGGGACTCATCTACGTTAGTAAAAAGTAACATTAGGAAAACAGAGCGAGCTTCACTAAACTTAAACAGCAGTGGTGTAGCTTCAGGGTTCCGGGGACTGAGTCCAGCTACCAGCCTTTACTTACTGTGGCTAAATTACTGTTGGTCATTTTTTAAGCTGCTTGGTTTTAAAACAGCCCATTTCAAACAGACAGGTTTAGAGCATTTTTAACGACATTATCAATTGGTACCAACCAATCATCTAAAGCTGCCATCAAATGTCTGATCCGACTCATAATATTGAATATTCCTTCACTTCCTTTGATTGATGTCATGCTTTCAACAGTTATTACACTTTAATCAAGTTTCTTCAGGAATGTGCTGTAGAATCTAGAATATTAGTATTCGTAGACTCTAAGGTATTAGGTCAAAAGTGCTGTTTTTTGTACCGATAAAGAGAACTCGGCTCAAATCAAATTCAAATGATGCCCAGCCCCAGTAATTACATTCAAGGGTATTGAATCCTTTTATAGGCACTTTGCAATTCTGGATTAAGCTCCCACACTGCCGTGTAATTCAATGACGCTTCAGTTAGCTTTAACCTTAATCAGGTCGAGCAAGGCCCTGATCACACTTAGTGCAGAACAGGTCAGAAGAGCGCAGAACAGGTCTGGAGTCAGGACAGGGAGTCAGAGGGATGGATAGGGCAGGACAGGGCAGGATTGGGCCGGATTGGAAAGGACAGGGCAGGACAGGGCATGGCAGGGCAGGACAGGGCAGGATTGGGCAGGATAGGGCATGGCATGGCATGGCAGTGGAGGAAGGACAGGGCAAGCCGGGGCAGGACAGGGCAGGATAGGGCAGGATTGGGCAGGATAGGGCAGGATAGGACAGGGCAGGATAGGGCAGGATAGGGCAAGACAGGGCAGGATAGGGCAAGACAGGGCAGGATAGAGCATGGCAGGGCAGTGGAGTGAAGGACAGGGCAAGCCGGGGGCAGGAGAGGGCAGTGCCATGAAAACCCAACCAATTCAGGGGAAGAACTTGCCAGGCAACATTTGTTATACTGGTATGTGAAATTAGTGCGATCAGGTATTTGAGGCAATAGGATCCAAGGAGTCAATGGATTCAACTAAATTCAATGTTATCCTATGTTATGTTATGTTTATGTGACCTTAACATGAGGACAGCTTACAAGGTGAAAACCTACATTGTAATTCCCATTGATTTTGAAGATTAATTTTCAAGATGCTGGTGCGAACTTTTTCATTAGTTTGATTATAAAAAATCCAGTAAATTGCAGTTGTGTTATTAAGAAACTGACCAAACATTTAAGTATTTGATGCTTTTCAATACTTAGGAGTAAGGACTGACACTGGTTCAGCTGCAGCGTCAAAACATGATTCCCATCCTTCGCATCATCATTATCATAAAAGACACGATATTAATTAATATTAACTTAAATTACAAATTTGCACCACTGAAGTTCATGGTCAAGGATCTTTGTACCTCAACCCTCCATCCTGTAGCTTGTTCTCATGGATGAACTTTGTTGTGTAATTGTAGTTTGGAAACCTTCATCTGTAAGGTTGTAATCAACAATATTTGACAAGTAGGTCTGACGACTGTTTTCTTTAATAACTTATAATTAATTAACTTTTATCAATTTCTTTCTTTTCTATTTTTAGGCATTTTTCGTTTTAAATATTATTTTTCACTCTTTTTTATATCCTTTTCTTTTAAATGTCATTTAAACATGTTCTTATGTTACTTTAAATATGTTCTCTCTTGTGAATTACATTGTAATATGTTGGTATTGTTTACCTATATTGTATGTAACGTACTTTGAGCTGCATTTCTTTTATGGAAGGTGCTACACAAATAAGGTTATTATTATTATAAAAACAATTTAAGGAAAAAGCAGCAAATCTTATTTGATTTGAGAAGCTGGAGCCTTAATAACTACTTTAAAGATTATTAATTTACTCATGCCATCAGGAAATCTGATGAATGTACATATTTTATTGTATAGAGGCTGTCAGATAAATGAAGTGGAGAAAAATGAAATTGAAGACAAATACAGAGTAGCACGAAAGGAAACTACTGAATTAGAAAGTATTAAAGTGTAGTATCTACTTGAGTACATGTACTTAGTTACACTGCACAGTCTCTACCAGGAGCCTGTTGCATGAAAGTCAGGACGTTAAACAACCAGAAGAATCAAAGACTGGACGACATGAAGCCTGATTTCACCCTGAGCCTCCTCCTCAGGTGATCTCTCTTCACATCCCAGCATCAGAACCAGTGTGTGGAGCAGTCTGCCATGTTTACGGTCCCCCGCGGGGCAGCAGCGAGCTGACGGAGTTACCTGTAGCGGCAGGTGCTGCGGTCTATCCCCGTGCACCTGCTCCTCCTCACCGGCCGTCACGTAAAGCTATGTGTGCTGGACTCCCGAGCCGAGCCGAGCCGAGGCGAGCCAGGTTTAAAGGACCGGACCGGAAATAGTCGTTTGAATCGCGAAAGGTTCAAGAAGGGGGGGAATATTTCCGCGGAGGGAAAACGTCACCGGCGGCCGAACGGTTGTTTTGACTTTCAGGAGAGCTCGTGACGTCACCCGGTGGAACGGCAACCCCCCTTTTTCTGGAGGCGCGCGCGCACACATGCACCAACACGCTCTCACACAAAAACACACACACCCACCCACCCACACACACACACACGCGGGTCCTACCGTCTCGCCCCGTCCCCCGGTCCTCGGGTTGTGAAGATGTCCGCTCCGCCTCTGGTTCTCCTCCACTTCATCTCCCACATCCCGTGAGTCGGTGCCGGATAAATACAGCAGCTCTCGCGAGAGTCAGGTGTTCGAGAGGCGGACGGGAACAGGCCTGAAGTTCTCTCACGAGGAGGAGACGTGATGGAGACGGTGTCCTCGGCCAGTTCGTCATGGAGCCTGATGTGTCCTCCAGCGTCACACAAACAGCAGGGCCCACTCAGGAGTTAGTTAGTTGGTGAGTTAGTTATATGGTTAGTTAGGTAGGTAGTTAATTAGTTAGTTACTTACTTACTTAGTCAATTAGATAGTTAGTTAGTCTGATAGTTAGATAGATGGTTAGTTAATTAGTTAATTGGTTAGTTAGTTAGTTAGATAGTTAGATGGTTAGTTAGGTAGTTAGTTAGTTGGTTAGATAGTTAGATGGTTGGTTAGTTAGTTAGTTAGTTTGATAGTTAGATAGATGGTTAGTTAGTTAGTTAGATAGATAGTTAGATGGTTAGTTAGGTAGTTAGTTAGTTGGTTAGAAAGTTAGATGGTTGGTTAGTTAGTTAGTTAGTTAGTTAGTTAGTTAGTTAGATAGATGGTTAGTTAGTTAGTTAGATAGATAGTTAGATGGTTAGTTAGGTAGTTAGTTAGTTGGTTAGAAAGTTAGATGGTTGGTTAGTTAGTTAGTTAGTTAGTTAATTAATTTGATAGTTAGATAGATGGTTAGTTAGTTAGTTTGTTAGTTAGATAGTTAGTTAGATGGTTAGTTACTTAGTTAGTCAATTTGCTGTAATCCTGGGGTAGGGTTAGGGTCTGTTTGTTCATGTTTGTGATTCTTTGTACACATTTTGTGTTTCCTTGTGCTCATTGTGCATCTTAACTCGTTTTGCATCTTTAGCCATTTTGTTCTCTTTGGTGTTGTTACCTCTGCCATGTCCAATTAGGACACCCAGAAAATGTTGTATCATTTTCTTTAACATTGCAAAATAGGGCTTTTCTTTTTACATTTAACTAATTTCCCAGGGAATATAAAACATGGAAAATGCCAGAGAGAGTTTTCAACAGTTTAAGTGCAGTTGAAAGTCCCTCACACACTAAAAACACTTGTATTACGAGCGGGTCTACAACTAATTACATGAAGGCATCTGATGTCAGAGGGGAAACTTGGCCCCAGGTTCTTTGGGTTTTAGTCAGTCAATCTTCTGCAGAACCAAGTCCTGGATGTACTTTGTGTTGCTGCGAGCTTATTGTTGCTCTGCTTAATGACTTTGTGTTGTAGGTTGTCAGGCATCAGCCGGTTCGGCTTAGCAAACATGTCCAATTTCTCTTGTTTACATTTCATGCCCAATGCCTGAAGGAGCAGATTCCGACTTGTGTTGAAGAAGATGAGGTGGGTTCATGATAAGCTTTATGTATCATAAAGATGAGCCACAGAGATTCATTGATATGTTTATGATGCACAAAACTTTTATTTTTGACAGAGACATTGTGGTTTCTGAGCAGCAGTGAGTCAGTGAGGTCAGCTGTCCTCAGTGCACCTCTTCACACGAGCACATTGTCTCATCTTCAGTGCTGTTTGCAGCCGGAAGGATCAGACAGCTGCACAGCACATGACTGAAATCTCCGCTCTGCAGCCGATAGTGTAAACAAATTGTTCTGTGGAAGTTTACGGCTCGGAATTGTTGATACAATGCATTTTTTGAATTTTCTGTGCAGGTTGTTCAAAGGGTCAACTGCGCTCGTAGGGTTGTAATGTTCCGGGTGGTGGTGACACAGAGGACATTGTCCTGTGCATCCTCCTCTTCTAACATCCCAGCTAACATTCTCCCCTCTTTCCCACCTGTTAAAATTCTGTCTGATAATTATCATAATCTTTTATATGTTTGACAATGGAACAGTGATGTCAATTAATAGAATCAACAAGGTCATCCTCCCTCATCTCTGCCTCCCCAGGTGGCATGTGGAGCTGGGCAGCAGTGGCAGAGGGTATAGGTATGGGGCCATGGCTGCAGACACAGGTGGACCTAGTGTGACATATGATATATGTGTGTACTGTTCTGGCCTCTCTTAACACATACACACATTACCATCAGCTGGCCTTTTGCTCAGCCCTGCGTGCACAGGGGAGTGTGAGCAGAAACCAGCAGCCAGGCTAGGGGTGTGTTTTTGCGTGTGTGTGTGTGTTTGTGTGTGTGTGTGTGTTTGTGTGCGTGTGTGCGAGTGCATGCAGAGGAGGCAGTGGAGGTGGGGGTAAAGGGACAGCTTGAAAAGAAAAAGGCATCGCAGGGGAGACCTTCTGTCGCCATTGCTGTGGCCAGACGTGTCCCTCTGACATACACGTGTACACACACACACACACACACACACACACACACACACACACACAGACACACACAACTTAAAGTCAGTTCCTCACATGTTGGTCCTGCATTTTCACAAAAACACATCATCCTATCATAAAGTTCACAGTAAAATGATTTGAATGACCTTTGAATCAAAGCACAATTGGATAAAATGGAGATGCCTGTAAACAATCAACCTAAAAATAAAAAAAAAGCTGCAGCAGTTTCATGACACAACATTTTCCTAGACAAGGTCGGAACAGTTTTATTGTAGTTTGTGTATTCAGACTTAATAAACCTGGACAAGAGGAGGCAAATGCAGAGTGCTGTTTGGAGGTAAATGCTTGTTCTGATGTTTTGCTGGTAAAATGTTCATTGTTAGTTCAACATGTTGAGGGCACTTCTATTTGTATAGCACCCAATCACAACGCACATTATCTGAAGGCCCTCTACATAGTAATGGTACTGTAGCTTTATCGGCTTGCTAACAGTGGTTTTATTAAAATGTTACCGTGAAGAAGTCTTAAATGTGTGTGGCTTTTTCAATCTCTTATAGTTGTTGTCTCTCAAGAACACATGTGAATATCACGATGGAGCTTGAATGTTACAGTTGATATTTTTAGGTCATCACCAAAGTGGAGGACCAACTGACAGACTTTATTATCAGAGATTATCATTTATTTGCCAAAAACACTTATATTATAAACCTCAGATTTCGTTTTTTCAGGGCTGTTAAACCAGATTCCAAACATTTGTCAGGTGCTCAAGTCACAGTTTTCTGTCCTTCCCTTTATTTAGGTCTGGGTGGCCTGTCTTTTCCTTTGGGGACCCCATGCAACAGTGGCCCCTGGGCCGATGGGGCCATCAGTTCTCACCAAGCTGGACCCCTGACTCCCTGTGGGTGAGATGATGCACTACACAAACACACACACAGACACACACACACACCTGACACTCCAAAGTGACACCAGGGCACAGAAGGTCTGTTAAGGTTGAAAACGACACACACATACACAACAAACACACACTCTTCCAGCTTTTTACTGCAACATCCCTACCCCCATTCCCATACCTCCTGTCTCTGCCCTCCTGCCACACACATACCCCCTATCCCCCACCTCCCATCCCATCCATGTTTGGGTCTCTGTTCACCTCCTGCAAACACACCCAACCCTGCTCCACCTCTCCGTGCTCCCCATCCATCCCTGCTAACCTTAACTCCAGCCCCAGCTCCCCAGCTCCCAAAGCCCAGGGAAGCAGCAGCCGTGCTGGCCAGCCCGACACCCCGTACCCCTCCAGCCCATCCCAGGTCGCTTTGAAGTGGCTTCAGGAGAGAGAGGTCAGCCTCACCCCGGAGACCCGCATAGAGGTAGGGACAGCTGCGGTCAACAGATCCTGTGCAGGGGGAAACGTACACACAAGAGCAGACGCACATACGCGAATGCACACACGAGACGGGACAGAGCAGCTGCAGCCACAGTGCTGAAGGTGTGCTGTGCAGCAGGACAGCTTGGGAGCCAGTATGGTCCAGCATGGCTCTACACTGCTCTGTTCTGTTCTGGGTCACCTATTTTGCACTCAGGTGTGAAATGTGTGCTGTGGAGTACCAGATGACCAGATAAAAAAAAAATATATATATGAAACTTCCAGCTTCTAAACTATTTTTACGTTGCTTCAGAATCCAGGTTGATGTATAGAGATTGGAATATACCGTTGATGTAGGGCTATTATAATTTAATTAGGATGTAATTTTGGTCCGTTCCCAGTATGTGATGATGAAGGCTTGGTTTAAAAATATATCTGCACACTTCAGCAAGTTGAGTGTGTTCATCTTACGTAGACGGTGCGCTAATGAAAAAATAAGGTTAGTATTTATTTAAGTTAGACCTTGATGCCATTTGTTTTTAGCCTTTATGTTTGTGTTTTTGTGGGTGTTTTTCTGTGCATATGTACGTACATGTGTTTGCCTGCTAGCCTGTTTATGTGCTCGTATCTGTGCATATGTCCACGTATTCACATATGCAGCGTGTGTGCACCTGCGTGTATGTGGACACCTTCTGCTCACGTGCAGACAGGTTGCACTGCCCCAAAAAACACCCTGTCCCCCTAATCCTCCATAACACACACACACACACACACACACATACACACACACACACACACACACACACACACACACACACACACACAAAAACACACATTTATTTTTATGAACCTCTGCTGTTACTGAATTATGTTTCAGTTCACATAGTGTCGTTGCCTTATCACTTTCATCTTATCATTTCACTGCATTTAATTGCTCCAGACTCTGATACATAAAGAAAATGCATTCAGAGATACCAGGTGGTAAATGCAAATAGGGCTTTTTTTAATGACTGCAGAATTCTGAGTACATGTTCATTTTTGGTTAACTTCTCACCTTGGAATCGGGTATATCTAATTATTTTCTAAAAGCTCACACTTGTGATGACGGCCAGAGAGGATGTTTGAGTGCAGTGTCTATACTGGGAAGTTGTAATTCTAATATCTATGACAGCAGGATTATTTACAACAGAGGGTAAAAGCAATTATGTGATTGACCGCTGCTTAGCAGCAGTAATGTAGGAGTCAATTTTCTCCATGGTGATAAAGAGAGGGATGAGCCACAAAGCAAAGGCTCTTAATCTACTGCCTCTTTTTGTTCTGACGCATCCTAACGTCACAAGCCCTCGGCTGTGTCTGTGAGGCTGCAGATTTCAGGGTGGGGTTAAGTTTGTTTACAGGACCAATATAGGAAACTGAGAGGATTAGGTTGAGATGTTTTGTCCACTTCCTAATGTTGTGTGGTATTATCCTGTGTTGTCACTGTCAGCTATCGGAAGTGTTGTGAGTGAGTATCAGGTTTGTGGGACCTAGTGTTTGTGGACAGATGTTACCTGCGTGAGGCCGTGGGAGCAGCCAGAACCTCCATCCTGCCTTCAGTGACACAAACATGTCCGGACTGTGTGACATGAACACGCATGTGAATTCTCTGTCTCACACACACACACACCCATGCTGCTCTTCCAGCTGCATGCTGAAGTTCCACTGGGTGCCATCAGTGCAGATTCTGCTCAGTGGTTGAGTCAGTGAAGCAGTGGGAAGATGCAACAGAGAGAGAGGGAGAACTTTCAACTGTTTTTGTTCCAGAGGACGCTGCCACTGTGCGACCTTGACATATTGTTGAACACGTGTACTTGTCAATGTAATAAGGAGAAGATGTGCTGCAAAGCTGCATATACAACATGAGATGTGTTTAGTTCTGCAAAGATTATTATATTCCATTTACGTCAACTTGCTGACAGCCATTGGCCCCATTATTATTCTATCTGTGTACTCATGAATTCAAAATAAGATGATAGTTATGTGGTTGTTTTCTTGTTTAGCCAGACCATATAAATGAATAATATAAATAAACCACGTAAATATAATCTGGTCAAAACACAGGCTCATATTTTGAATATTTAACGTTTTATTGTTGTAAGTTGAAATCAGGTTTGCAGGAGCTGTAATTTCTGAACTACTGTATATCGGCTTGTACTAATAAGGTATTTATTAATTAAAGAAAATGCATTTACAGTTTGAATGTAATTTAAAGTATTATGGTCACTCCCTCAGTTCTTTGCATTGTGTTTGAAAGCATGTAATCACCTTTGTGCTGAAATGGGAACAGAGAAGCAGTTGTCCACTACATTAGATGTATTATGGTTGAGTATTGGTCTACTATTGGACCTGGCTCCTAAATGGTGGAATGAGCTCCCCATTGACACCCGGACATCAGAAAGTCTACACATCTTCCGCCGAAAACTAAAAACATACCTCTTCCGACTTTACCTTGAATAAAAAAAAAAAAAAAAAAAACTAACAACTTTTTGAAACTAACACGTTAGTAGCACTTAAATGGCACTTACTTATAGCACTTGGTAGTTTTGCTTTATTTGAAGAAATTGTATTTTCTTGATTCTTGTCGTCCTTGGTATGTACCCTCGGGTTTGAATGCACTTATTGTAAGTCGCTTTGGATAAAAGCGTCAGCTAAATGAAATGTAATGTAATGTAATGTAATGTAATGATGTGACAGGGTTAGTGGATAGGAAAGATGAGACAGGACATGTTGGGAAAGGTCAGGATGAAAATGGGAAAGGAGAGGAAAGGCTGTGATCGGCAAGAATCTGATAGGATATGATTGATATATGATTGGCGGGTTAGGAAGGGATAAAAAAGGACAAATAGAGTGGTATAGGACAGAATTGGATAGGATAGGGTAAGAGAGACTGTTCAGGACTGTAATGTTGGGATGGACCAGAATAAGATGACAGGGCCGGAAAGGATAGGACAGGATATGATAGAATAAGATAGATAAGAACAGGACAGGGCTGGAGGCGATGAGATGGGACAAGACAGGATGGGATTTAATTAAAAACAAAAGCTCAAACATCATGACAGATGAAACCTAAACGTCCCACCACTCCAAACCATCACAACCAGTCTCCTGCACCCACCTGCATCTGCACAGCTGCAGAAACGACTCCAGGCCACTAGGGAGAGCTGCATCAGTTACAATTCTACAGAGGGCTCCAGCTGTTTGTCTTTCTCTCTGTCTCCCATCTTTCTGTGAGACTGCAGCATGTGAACTTTACACACCTGGATATCTGTGTGTGTGTTATAGTTATCTATAAAACATCTGGAACATGGATATCAGTCCCTCGAGAGCTCAGCAGCTCACCACAGTGTTGGTTTCAGGAAATATTGTGGAATTTGTTGAATATCAGAAAGATTGTCCCTAGAGAGGGTAGATGGAGGACATGTGTTACTAGTGTGTGTGTGTGTGTCTGCGTGTGTGTGTGTGTGTGTTTTAGAGGAAGTTACGCAGATTGTACACAGCACATCTGTCAACATCTGGGTGCACAGGCTGTGTTTGGCTTTCCAACAACTGGATAAGATCAACATCAAAACACACACAGTTTGAGTACAGCCAGAGGATAGAGTTACAACCCCCCCCCCACACACACACACACACCCCCCACCCCAATACACACAAACACATTCACCCACTTGCAATGGCCCCTGAGGGCCCCAAGTGTCTCGTCCTGCCGCTTCCTATTTCTGGTCTGCGCCTCCCCTACTTCCTTTGTATGACTCGTTTCTTTTTCTCTTTGTCTCCCTTTTGTCTACACACACACACACACACACACACACACACACACACACACACACACACACACAAACACACAGGCTCAGAGACACATTAACACTTTATGTGTAAATGTGATTTTCCCCAGGCTACTCGCACCTTGGGGAGGCACAGGAGGGATCGTCTTTTCCTCCTCAGAACAAATTGCTGTGTAACATCTGTGTGCAGGAAGAGAGAAACAGATGTGAGGAAGATATCTGTCACGGGAGAAGTCTGGGAGAAGGTGTCATGTTTTCTCTCAGCAATTTGCATTTCCTGAGCGTGTCGTGCGCTGTGTTTGATATAAAGTTGTCATCGCAGACTAAAGTGAGGAAGTTAACGCTATTTCTCAGGCAGGTGTTTAAATTCAAAAGTAAAAGACCTCATATACCTTATATCAGTGTTGTGATAAAGACATTCTAATCGAGCTCAGTCATATACCGCTATCATCTGATGCCTATGAGTCATAATACCTTGTGAAATTATTTAGAAATCATCTCTGTTTTGACAGCGTCTGTTGACAAAGATGTTTTTTAGAAAGATAAAAAGAGTTTGGCATAAATACTGACATATGACCGAGGTAATTCACATGAGAAATGGATTGCCCTGATGTCATCTGTGGTCTTTCATCACAGGTTTAGGCGATTATATCCTCCCCCCCCCCCCCAAACCCCCCCCCCCCCCTAACAAATACAACATCGTCACCCCATGTCCAGTTGTTGTTTACTCAGCCCGTCTGATGGCTGGCTGGAGGTCCCACACAGGGGAGGCCTGCCCTGTGTCGTCCCAGTGACAGATCACCATATGGGGGGGAGTGGATGCTCTCTAAGCCCTGTGGAAGTCCGCGCACATGGATCTCACAAACTGAGCTAAAGCGCCATGGCAGATGCCACCTCTGTGGTTCCTACAGTACACACACACACACACACACACACACACACAAAGCCAAATCTGCCCTAACATCACGGCCACACTCGTCCAGATGATCAAGCTAATTGTGTCCGACTGTTTGATGGTGAATGCACATGTTGTGTTTTTACTAAACGGCTCTCCTGTTTACCAAAATCATATTTTGCAGGGAGATTGGCTGCCAGTTGTTTTTTGGCTTTAAAGCTCATGACCAGAGCAGAGGGTGACCTCGAAGTAATCGAATCATAAGTCAACATAATGTTGTGTTGTGATGCTGCACACATGAGCTTCCTGTACACTAATCTCACTGCTGTTTGTGGATAATATAATTATGTGTATCTGTTTATTTAAAAGGGTTTAACGTTACAGCTGCATTAGCGATATCCTTACATTGAATTTGCTTGTAGTGACCAACCCAAAGAGAATTATCACTAAACCAATCATCACCTCCACAGCACATTTTACTGTTGAACATCTCCTTCCTTTGGTTAAACCAGGACTTTACTGTTAGGTCAGGTTTGGCAAACTAGAATGGTACTCATTAGAGCACACACCTCCGCCAAGGCCCAATTAACAGTCCCCTCTGATTATTTTTTCATCAATAACCATTAACTATTCCCTGGTAAAATCGTGTCAATGTTGAAAAAAGCCGCACCAAAATCGGCACCAAAATTGAATATACAGTGTGTTCAGTTGTTTTTGTTTAATCTTGTTTACAAACCAGCTCACAAACAAACGGACAGGTTGACATCATGACCTCCTTGGTGCAGGTAAAAAGGATTGTGATACTTGTTCAGTCTGACTTCTTCTCAGTGATATTAGTGCAAGAGTTTATCAGTTACCTTGGTGAATACGTTTCCTTAAAGCCAATAGACACTACAATGGCATTCAGTAATCAATGACATAATCTTGCTTATAATCAAATCAACAAACCAACAAACGGACAGGGACGAAAACATGACCTTGGTGGAGGTAATGATGTCTACATCTAAGAAAACCTAGATTAAAATGAACCTGAATTATAGATTTATGTTTTGGTTTCATTTTCACCTTCCAAAGAGACACAGAATTCAGTTTGAGTCTGTGCAGATTACAAATTGAAATGCAGAGGCTTGAAACTTACAGTAATTCATTAAAGTGGCATTTAGTCAGATGTGTTACAGTTGTTATGATTCCTCTGTGAGCTCTATGAAGAGAAACAGTCAAATCATGTCATCACTATCTCTCATCTGTCACCAGACCTCTCTCTTTCTCTCACTCCTCTTTTATTCTCTCACCTCTGCTTTAAAAAAAAAAATGGTAGTAATTTACTATTCCCAAAAAACGTGAGTGTGGCTCCCTCCATTTAGCCTGAGGCTTACAGAACTAACATCTGGGCTGTTTGGCAGGCTGGCTGCCATTGGCCTTGTTGGAAAGCCTCTTCAATGCTGCTCCAGATGCAGGAATGGGAGGCCCAGCACACACAGATGGAGACACACATACGCACCAGAGCTGGCACACACACAAAGACATGCACATACACACACACACACACACACACAGGGCACACAACGTTAAGAACATCCATACATTCATATACACACTGGCACCATGCACACTACACACAAGAGAGGCTGTGCAATCATGCACACAGATGTGAGCACAAATACAGATGTGGGAAGAGGCGGCTACATTAAGCTGCAGACAAACAAATACACACACACACACACACACACACACACAAATTCAATCTCACACCCAGATGGAGACAGAGCGGTGGCTGATGTGGTGGGCAGAGAAGGCGCATTGTTGGCACAGGTAACATGTTCTCAACAGCTGGCGCAGGTTAGGCATTCCTGGGAATTGGAGCCACAAGGCAAATGTTCCCGCTGGCTCGGGGGCTGGTGCTGTGGCAGGCAGGCTGGCACGCCATCGCCCGTACACACACACACACAAACACACACTTAAAACAAGACTGATGAATCCAGAGGAAAAAAAGACACATGAATACTATTACATGCAAAATCATACTGAACAGTATGGGTATGTTATGTTTATATTTATATGTACATTCACACAAACATGGGACAAACAAACACACACAAGAGTCTTATGGTCTCAAGCCGGAGGAAACTTTTTGCATCTGCACAGTTTTTCATTATCCACTTGCTTTCTTCTGAGCTCATCTTTGTGTGTGTGTGTGTGTGTGTGTGTGTGTGTGTTAGCCTTTTCACTGCCTGGGGGCTCATTTCCTGCCGCAGCTGTTGGCTAGCTCCTCTGACATCTGGACTGAAGGGAGAGAGAGACAGGCAGACAGAACAGAGCAGAGACTACAGTCATGCTTTTCACTTCTGCTTGATATCTGAGATCTTACAATGAAGATTTGAGGAGATCAAACCGCTGTTCTTGTTCTCCCGGGCTGGACTCAGCTGCTCCCAGCTGCCTCGGCTGTATTTATTTAAAGCTCGGTCCATGTCAGTGTTCGAAACTCTTTTTTCTCTCGCTGTATTCTTGTATTCATGTAGATCTAGTAACCTGACCAGGGCCGTAAACTCACATTTTGGAGGAAAGGTGCTCAGGTGAATAAAGGCCCCTTTATTCAAAGTGGTGATGTCCCAGTTGTAAGCCTGCCTGTTTGAAAAGGGCTGTTAGCTCGGCCTGTGGTAATGTTGTGGAACTACTTGACCAGTGTGAAGCCGACAAGATGACTGGTTTGTGAGATATGCGTTTCATTTACAAACACACAGACATTGGTGGAACTGGTAGGTAGATACTTTTATGCATCCAAGTACCCATACACACAGACAGATGTTTAATCCTATTATCAATTCACACAGAGAAGATAATCCTGTATTCACAATATCTGTGTTTATAAATAGTGTGCATGTAGTAGCCTTTGTGCAGCGATCATGCAGGGTATGAATTGCCATTCTGAAGCTTTCAATTTCACAACAGTGACAAACTACGTTGCGGTTTGTAAACACCATCATTATCTGATTGACACCAAAAAATGGCAGCTCGGGGAAGCGAAGCCTTGACGCCGCTCCGCAGGGTGCCCGCTTCACGTGAATAGATGCAGTGGCTGTAATTTGAAAAGAGGGGAGGGGCAGAATGTGGTCTTTGCAGAATTGGAATTAGAATTAGAGAACGTTTTAAATTGAAAATGGATCCCATAATTGGAAGGAATCAAAATAAATTTCGGAGGAGGTGAAAAGGGCACGGACTGAACATTTGAACATTTCCATAACTGGCTTTTGGAGGATTTTTGGTCATGTTTTCTATCAGGACATAAACTATTTCAAAAAGTAATTAATTTTGATAACTAGCTTGACCGTGGACACGGTGATGAGCTTGTCACGAAACAACAACAGCTCGTCTTCATTTACATCGAGGAACTCCTCATCTTCACAAAGCGCCGCTGGTCTTGTTACACCGGTTGCCATGTCTCCTTTTGTGCCACTCAGATACCTAAAGAGCGGTTATGTAATTTTCCTCAGATGTTTGTGTTTACTGTGAAATGTTTACATTACCCATGCAGAGGTGAAACACCATAAAACCCCCGGGACACTCTTCACAGTGATTAAAACCTGGTAACATCACGATTGTTTCACAACAAGCCGACACGACACACTCCAGGATAAAATTACGTTAATAAACCATAAGCACCTTTCACCCCATTGCTGCTACTTTCTAGTTTACCTCACAGTATCGCTTCAGCATCTGTTACACATTTTGTTTTCTCTTGGCCTCGCCCTCCTCGTGTCTTTCCGGACTGGCTCCGCTCTCGAGCTGCTGCAGCCTCCATCTGGTTTTCGTTTCTGCTCCACTGTCGCAGGTCGTTCATGAGGACAACAGAGGGCTCCTGATGGAGTATTTGGTTATTACATTCCAAGTGGCTTTATCCTCCTCAAGTCTTTTGTTTATGTATATTTATATGATCATGATCATCATGATCATGATCATCATGGCTGTGCATCAGGAGGTATAACGGGCCGTCCACCAATCAGGTGTTCGTGGTGGGATCCCTGGTACCTCAAGTCCACTCGTCCTATTAGGGAAAAATCCGAAATCCAAAATTATCCTTGATGCATGCGCCTTCAGTGTGTGAATTTATGTGGGTTAGAGAAGCGATGTATAGAAGAGTGAATGTGTGGCAGAGTGTGGGTGAATGTGACATGTTAGTGTAAAGCAGTTTGCGTTTCATTAGAACTAGAAAAGCACTTTACACTGTAGCAGCTTGTTTACCATTTTATTCGTCTTTATTTTGTTTGTATTCCCCAGTTTCTCCATCTTTGTCTTAACATCATTCCCATAGAATTTTGTTTAGCCATTCATGTTTCCATTGGGATGAATTGTAATT
The DNA here is from genome assembly GCF_949316205.1 of Platichthys flesus. Taxonomy (NCBI): domain Eukaryota; kingdom Metazoa; phylum Chordata; class Actinopteri; order Pleuronectiformes; family Pleuronectidae; genus Platichthys; species Platichthys flesus. The sequence goes on from NC_084956.1 coordinate 5,747,100, forward strand.
ACGTTGACTTTGTATTTAGTGCCAATTACTACAAGTTAGCTGCTAACATGCTAAAAGAAGACGGTGAACATGTAAACATACATGCTAATGTGATGATTATGTCATTGTGAGCATATCAGCAGGCTGATGTAGTGTTTAGCTCAGAACAGCCACAGAGATTCACTTATTGATACTCTTGTTTCTCTCTGTTATTTGTTCATATGCAAACTGATAAGATAAATGACATCGTGCTATTAGACTGATAAGGGTTTGTGAGCCACCATGAAAATAAACATTAGGTAAAGTTGCTCAAAACGAGAGGTGGTACAATTTAATTTGAAGCTTCATTAATACTAGTCTAACTCAGCTGTTTGCCATAGTGCCTTGTGGTGTTTGTCCTCGGAGCCAAACTGGAGCCTTTTTTTTACAGTTTCAAACGCAGCACATTTGGCTGTGTGAACACAACAATCTGATTTTGTTTGGAGTATACTCTAAAGATAATACAAAAATACAGGGTGTTTGTCTGTGGCAGGATGGCTGGCCAGATGTAAACCCCCCTCCCCGCCCCACACACACTCATGCACGCGCACACAGACACACACACTCTCAGCCCAGCAAGGGGACGGCCGGCTGGCTGTTGGCTTGGAGGCGCCATTAACCAATTTAGCTTCCAGATGTCCATCAAACAGCCACAGCCAAAGCTGCACAGCTCTCTGTGAGCTTCACACGCACGGGTGTGAACAGCCCACACACACACACATATATGCACTGCTGAGCTGTGATGTACTGATGCTGAGATGAACACAAACAGATACATATAGAATAGCAGAGACTTCAGATATACAAAAGACACATTCTCTTTAACACATCTCACACACACACACACACACACATACACCTATAGCACCAACTGCAGCAGAGCCACTCTCCCTGTGTGATTGTGTGACTGACTGATTTTTGATTGACAAGCACAGATCCCGATAAAACTGAGGCTCACTTTTTTGATCGTTTCTAAAATGATCCTCAGCCATCTGGAGTAAAGCAAGTTAAATACACAGTTGTTTCTCCTGATGTCTGGTCCCCCTGAGACATGGACACACACACACACACAAGGAGACTGAGACACAGAGAAACACACACATAAACCCGAGCATGCACTCACACAAACATATATTCACTTCCCTCAAATGGACAGATGCTGCACCTCTAGAGGCACAGAGACCCAGCAGCTGTTCCCCAGACAGTCAGATGGGCTACCATTGATAGTTCATGAATATTTTACACTCAGTCAAATGGCTGCATTCCAGTCCGCCTACAACAGCAGCCGCACTGGGCCAGATGATCAGATCATTAAAGTATATGGACAGACTTCACACTGACGTCAGCTGAAAAGAATAAAGCTGCTTCCATACATCATGGAGGTTCTGACAGACATAAAGTTTGTGTTGTGGTGGGACTTGTCTGATAATCTCTCGGTCAGTTAATCTTATTGGAATGCAATACAGTGTATATTGTATTCCAATAGATTTTATTGGCCGTCATTTTCATCTCTTTGAATCCTTTTGATGCCACAAAGTTCTGTGAAGTAAGCCCAGTTTTTTTGAGAGAGAAAAATCCTGCAGGAAGGATTTTTCCAGTTCCACTTTGGTGCCGTCAGTTTGATCTTTGATTCATAAAATCTGACTTTGTTAAAAAATGAAGCACGACAGATCTCATGGGCCCATGAAAGAACTCCCTAGTATCGAGAGTCACAGAATAGGAAATCTTGAAACTATTTATCTTCAATTCCTTGGAGGAAACCAAAATGTTCAAGGTTTGATTATTGCAATGTCTTATTAGAAAACGAGAGGGGGACTTAGAGAGTCTCAACCTCCACCTCTGCCAAACAGTCCCCTTATTTACATAGGTCTGCATCAAATTGCTGAACACCCGACCTAGCATTGTGAAAGAAAGTGAAAATGCCAAGTTTCATGGTAATCCGTCCAGCAGTTTTTTGTGTAATCCTGCCAACAATCAATCAAACAAACAAATACAGATGAAAACACAACCTCCTTGACAGAGGTAATAAACATCTCCTCATTGTAACTGCACAAACATTATAATTGTGTGGTCAAGGACAGATGTGAACATGTTATTTCACCTGCAACAGATTGAGTCTCTTTTCTCACATTTCTAACAGATCTATCATAGGTTTGCTGTTAACATTGGCAAAATACAAAATGGAAAAAAGGAGCATCAGAATGTCTGAGATGCAGAGAGGAAAGAGCCAACTAGCAGTCAAGGCTTCCATCTCTCTATCTCGCTCTCTGTTTCTGTCTGTGCCTTGGAGGATGGATTAATCTCATCAGCCCCGGGGCTGAGATTCAAACATCTGTCTGCCCCCTCCCTCCTCATCTTCTCTTCCTCTTGCTCTGTCAGCCAGCCAGTGTCTCCCAGAGTGTCTCCCCTCTTGCATGCCTCCATTACAGGCGATGATGAGGGAAGCTGTGGGACACTCTGAGGAGAGCTGCAATGAATGGATGGCCAGGATGTGAATCCAGCTCAAACCCCCACTGGTCTGCAAGCAGAAAGCGAAGGACAGGTGATTTGCCCACACCTGGACTGGAGAATCTCCCTTTTTTCAAACCCACTAATTGAAAACAACCAACTGACTTTTTGTTCTGATCTTAAATCAACCAACATCATCCCTGAAATCTTTCAAAAGAAGTGAGATAATGATCTGGGATGCTTCGCTCTCTGTTGCCCCCGTGAGCTGCTTTTTTTCCACAGCTTTATTTCATTATTTTGGCTCCCTGCTGCTTTGAAGCTCAGCTAAACAATCTACCAGACAGGACATAGCTGCATATTAACACTTTCACTTTTCAGGAAGATGCCTCTCTTACTCATTCGGAGTGACTCACAATGAAGGTTAATTGACCTCACGTGTTGATTCCTCAAATTTCCAAGGGACTTCAGAGTCAGATTCCTGGTAAGAAGGCAAATGATGGAATCGTATATCTGTGCACATAGCAAAAAAAAAAAAGCAAAGCTGTTTTACATCAAACGAAAACACTGTTTTTTTTAAGTTTTATTTAATGTATTCTCAACACATTTATAAATCCCTGGTGAATCACCCTGAGACAACCATATATGCCTGAAATATAGGATCATCATCAGAACCCCCTTTTTCAGAGGTGCTGTTGAGTCGCTCTCTCACAGCTGTCTGTGTTAAACACCTTCTCATATATAAACCCGTTGACGAGGCAAATGTAATTAATGCCGGAGAAGGGAATCCAGAACCTGTGAAGCATGTACAGTTGTCTCAAGGATGGCCAGAGGTTTTCTCTCAGAACCGCTTCTTCTGCCAGATTCACAAAATGATTTTTCTTTGCTTCAGGGCAAGCGGAAATAAAAAGCAGTATCATACACTTCTGTAGGGAATAAGGGAGAACAATTACAGTGATTAAACGGAAAAGGATTTTATTGTGGCCCTTAAAGCAACACTTATTCTAAATTAACCAGGTAGGTGTGAAGAAATTATGTAAAAAATATAAATATTCACATATAAGTACGGGTATTTATAAGTATGAGGTCCCGGGTTCAATCCCCGGCATCTCCACCACTTTGGTGAGGCGGTGGACTAGTGGCAGAAACTTGGACTATGGGCAGAAAAGGTCTCTGGTTCGTCTCTGGATTGATCTGTCCAAAAATCCAAGAGGATTATCCCTACCCTGTCTAGTGCCCTTGAGCAAGGCACCTTACTCCCCCAAGATCTGCTCCCCGGGCGCTGTACATGGTCGCTCACTGCTCTGTGTGTGTCCTGCACCAGATGGGTCAAAAGCAGAGGTTAAATTTCCCTACCTGAATGAGTGTGCCTGTGCATGTCTGTGCATGTTTTTGGGACTAATAAATGCATCTTAATCTTAATCTTACATCATCTCTCACTAATTGTTTCCCTCTTTATATTTTACATCTCTTACATTAAATGTTTTCATTGTATTTATTAAGTATTTTACTTATTTAGTACTTAATATCTTCATATATATATTCTCATTGAATAAAAAGAGAATTGAGGGTGTGAAAGATGGGATCTACAGCGACCTCCAGAGGTGTGAAGGAGAAAATCAGCTGGAGCCAGAGCTCCTGTTTGAACCAGAACCACACAAACCCTGTATTGTTTCCATATTTAAAGGAAAGCAAACAGCTGAAGGTGCAGGCGTCATCATTTTATCTGCATTTGACCAGCTCCTACGTAAGAGTGTTTGGGGATGAGTGCATTTAATTTCCTCTCAGAACTCAAACTAAACAGAAACTTGTTGTCTTTCACCGCGGCCGCATGAGCACAAGCTCTGCTTTGCATATTGGTCTCTGTTTTTAGTTTCTTGTGTTTTTGACTGTTTTTTATCTGGCTGCCTTCTGCTTCGTCTTGGTTTTTTTCCTGCTTTAAGGAAGATGAAATAGTGGTACATGTAATTTCAAACATCTGGCTCTGCTTTTTTTTTGCCTCACACACACACACATGCTCACAGACACACACAAACACATGCACACACACACAGCGGGCTGTATTCTGGTTTCTGTCAGTGGCAGAACAATATGTGGATGAGAGAGGGGCAACACAGGAGCAGGGGAAGAAGTTTAGAAAATTGCATCGTGGTCTCTTGTGGCATCCACAGACACATTCAATAATACATACTGTACTTTCAAGGCTATCAGAGATGCATCTTTCTCTTTACATTCTCCTGCTCATTGCAGCTGCACAGTTCTCCTCACATCACGTCGACGTGCACAATAAAAGAAAATCAATCCAAAAAAAGAACTTAATATCCAGGGAGATCTACAATTACCCTCAAAGTGGTTGTGGCCGCTTTATGTTTATTGCTGAAATTAGGTAGTAGTTCTGAAAGCCTGTCCTTAAATCCAATTTTCTGTTCGGTGGAACCGTTTGCTGCCTGTGGGCCTAATTGTATTTTCGTGCACGAACAAGGGGCTCATTGTGCTGCGCTAATAACGCGGATGCCTAAATTGATAGACACATAACAGGGTCATCATTCATTTGCATTTTAACAAGTCCTTCAGCTATGACACCGGATCGTGTGAATTCATTACCATACAGGGCTACAGTTCATCCAGCCACCTATTAGTAACGCCAATTAGTTTACTGGGACAGGTTTACTGGATGCAAATCGGCCCACGGACTCACTCAGGCAACCACAGCGGCCCAACTTTTTTTTTTTTTTTCTTTTTTTCACGTCAAGGCTCCCATGACAGACGTTTGAGAAAGGTTTTTGTCCCAGTGACCCACATCTCAGAGCAATCATTTAAAATTCTTAGAAATTATCTTAGGAGTGAAGGTAGTTTAATTTGAATAAATGATTTATTTATTTTCTGTCCACCTCCCCCCTTAGGAATAATTTACTTTCAATTAACTTGATGTTCATGTGTTTCTGGGACCTCTTCAATTAGAGTGTACCGTGGTTTGAGCTCTTGGACGTGTCTTTCCTGAAGATGGTGAAACAAGCTGCATATTTTTTCCTTTTTTTTCTGGACAAAGAGAAACTGCTGCTGAGGTTGCTCCGTGTCCTAGATTTGCCGTTGTCTTCCCTTAGAAGTCACGTAGGAAACTTACAACCTAAACGTCTCCAGCTCTGCTGCTCTGCAAATCACATTCTTTCGTCAAATACGTATCATAATCAACCACAAGCAGATGTATGAGAAGAAATCCGATCTCACATGAAGCTGTGAAGACGACAGCATGATCAGATTCTTTTGGGAGATTCGTTTGGCAGCGCAGGGTTTGGAGCAGTATGCTGTGAATACATTTAACAACCTGTTTATCACCTCCGCCAAGGAAGTAATGGTTTCACCCCTGGCAGTTTGTTTGTTTGTTTTCCGAGGGCGGATCGGGGGAATTACAATTTTGTTTGTGTCTTTCTTTAACATTGCGAGATTATAGTTTCTCAAAGTTTTCCCCATTTTCCCAGAGATTCATTCTTGGATCTTGATGAAAAAACTGGAATTTTTAGGGAGCAGGTTTCCATGAGTCTGTGGAATTTGGTGCACCTTGTTGAATTCAGGGGGACTGACTCATTTCATCTGAACTAAAAAAGGGCCAGTCAGACTCTCAGTGGGTACAGGAACCTGCTTCATTCATAAGAAGCCTCCTTAACTCACTGTGGGAACTTTAGAGATTAGTTTATGCTGGTAATTCTTCTTAAGCTGCAGTAAATCAACATGTCTTCCTCTACTTTGACAAAACAGGCACATTTCCTTCGACTGCACTTTTCGCTGCATCCACAGACGTCGTCAGAGGATTTGTCCTTTTTCACTTGTAGAGCCGAGACTGAGAAACTGACAGCGCATCACAAACTGAAGGCAGCCATGCATATAAAGTATACTCAGTTTCGCTATTGAGATGTGTAGCGAGGCAAAAGGAAGGTTATCCTCAGTGTGTCTGCAGGGCTTCGTCCATTTCCTCATCAATAATTGAATCTTTAAGATGTAAAAATAAATAGAACTCAATGGTTGACCCCAAGTGTCTAAGTGTTCAAATTCAAGAAGTTGTTACCAATCATGGGTTGCCAGGTTTGTGGGACGACCACTTTTTCACCTCTGGCAGTTGGTTTGCTTGTTAAACTACGAAATTTGATGGAACACAACATTTTGTTACAAGTGCCACATCCAGGATTGAGAAGGATCTCACTCTCTTTAACATTGTGGCATAGGGGTTTTTGTCATTGGTTGAATCAGGGAATAATTCATGGGTATAGATGAAAAGTAAAAATCCGGCATGTTTAGGGGAATGATATTTGTGAGCAGTTTGGGGCGGCTTGATTGAATTTAAGGAGGCCGTTGGACCTCGGTGGAGGTTCGTGCTCGACTGATTCTAATTAACTCTTTAAGTCGTTAGTGAGACCTCTCCAATGGACTGTTTGACCACTTATCTCCTGGAAAAGAGCTGCTTTTACAGCACTTAACTTTTACGACTTGTCAGAGCACAAGCTTAACTATTTTACACGCTTATCTCATGAATGGAGTTTGAGTCGGTGTTTGTGCACGTGCAGAATATAAAGTCGTACAATTTTAGAAAGAACAAAACTGTAAATGTAAAATATTGATGGTAAAACCTGTTTTTATTCACCTCACTCTGCTCCATTGCATTATTGTACCTTGTCAAAAAATATTTTGTTAATTAATATTTTGTGATAACGTATATATGTGTTTCTATTCAGTAATAATGTAGCTATTCATGTTGGTAAACCATTAATAAGCAATTAAGAGTTAGGGGTCACAAGCGAGGGATCACTCTGTCAGGACAGAACACACCAAGAAAAAAAACTATATTTACAACTTTCACGAGAAACAACAGTTTAACATTAAGGAAGAGGTTAATCAGTGTTAATTGAACACACCTGCTGGTTTAAATGGTATGACCTCCACTAAGGAGGTTATGTTTTCACTATTTGCTGTTTTTGTTTGTTTGCTGAACAATAACAGTTAAAACCATTTCCACAGAATCTTGTTGCAGGCGTGCAGCGTTGGGTCTGACAACAATCTGCGACATTTGTTTGCAGGTATGTGTTAAGAGTATTCCAGGATATTTATTTCAAAATATATTTTTCCACTCAGTCTTTAATTATGTTTTATGACATAAACTATTCTGTTATATAGTTTCAAGTCCAATTTGAATGTTGAATTGGATTTAGCTGCGACGCTGTTTGCTCCTGAAACTCCAGAAGTGTTTTCTGGACTTAACCCCCCCCTTCATCCCCCCCCCCCCCCTGCACAGTAGTGAGTAGATAACGAGTGGATTTCACTTCCAGGTGAACTCTCCCTTTAAACCCCGGGCTCCTTCCTGTCCTCCGGTGAAACAACGTGTTCTCTTCTTCCTGTAAAGGTGGTGCACCTGCTCACACAAGCCCCGCCCCCATTCCCCCCCTTCGCCTGCTCCGGCTGGACTACAGTACCCAGGCGGCACCGCGGCGCTCTCGCTGCGCCAGTCCACCTCGCGGAACCAGTTGGTTTGGCCCAGCTTCTTCTCCTTCTTCTCCTTCTTCTTCTTCTCCTCCTTCTCACTGTGTATGTATGTGTGTGTGAGCTCCGCTGCTGCTGTTCCTCCTGCTCCTCCTGCTGCTGCGGCTGTTGTTGTCAACCTTCGCCGACGGAGAGAAGAAGAAGACTCCCCCCTCCTTCTCCCCTCTCCTCCTCCTCCTCCTCCTTCTCTCCCTCCTCCCTTCCTCTCTCTCTCTCCCTGTGAGGAGGGCCGCTTCCAGTTCGCCGTCACTTGCCTCCTCCTCGCCGGCAGCACCATTGGCTTCCGCGCGGTGCCACTCAACTCCTCTACCAGCCCCGAGTGGAGCAGCAGCAGCAACAGCTCGGAAACATCTGGCCGCCGCAGAGTGCTCCGACTCCCCTCGTCCCCCCTCAGCTCGCCCGCTCCTCCTCGCCTTCGCCTCCTCCTTTCACAGCCCTGTTATGGAAATTAGTCCAAAGTCGATCTAGTTCGGTCTCCGGCTGGACGGACACACACCGGCGGCGGCGGCGGGGTTAACGCGGAGGCTGGACCGGACGCCAGGACGCCAGGACGCCGGGAGGAAGACGTCGGACCGTGTTGTCTGTAAGTGCTGCCTCCAACAACCGGGAGTCCAGGCTCCGAGAGGGAGGGTAGGTTCCGGGAGGGACGGGGGGGGGGGAGAAAAGTGGCTAAACCGTCCTTTAGCCGTGTTGTGTGTCCGTGTTGTGTGTCCACGCACGAAGAGTTGCCATGTTAGCTGCGGTGTTTTAGCAGCTGTTGTCATAGCACCGTGGGCCTTCGCAACAACTGTAAATAGCCCCCATGTTGTCGTGTTACTTTTGTTAGCAATGGTCGCGCTGTAGCTAGCTGCGTGGGTCACCGTATGTGTGTGTGTGTGTTTGTGTTGAGTCTCCCGGTCACAAATGGCTTATTAACACGTCCTCTTGTGTTGTCGGTTAGTCACACAACAGCAGCAGCAGCAACGGTTTACTTTGAGTTTTACGCTCATTTCCTCCTCGGTGCCCCCTCGAACACACACAGACACACACACACACACATACACACACAAACCAGCCATTGTTGATGGTGGAGGAGTTTAACAGGTATTCGTGCTCAGCTGCTTTTTAAACTTCACGATCACGTCCACGCTGTCACGGTGTAAAAGTGAAACTCTCCCGAGGAGTGAAGTGGACGTCGGGCTCGTTTGACGTGTCCGACTTTGGAAGCAGGGTTAATTTTTTACTTTAAGCTCATTAAAGATTGCGAAAGTTGAGGCGAAGCAGCGCGCACGCACATGTAAGCCTCACTCCTGTTTTCATCACTAAAAGAAATGTGCGTATTTAACTTTAAAATGTTGCCACGATCCATTTTAATATCGTTTTAGAAGACGATCACAGGTTAAAACGTATTATAATTTAACACCCTGGTGCTGTTTTTGATGTTTTAAACTTTATTCTGACACATAATTAAATATAGTTCCACAATCTATAAACGTGCGCACTTCCCATATAGACGGAAGATGAATTATCACCGCTGCTGTTATAAGTTTCTCTCCGGCCTATTAGCGGCGTGTTGGCCTGTTTTGTTTAGGATGTGCTCTCATTAGTTTCCCTCTTTATGACTCGCTCCCATTGTTTCCGCGTTTCATTTTCGTTCCTGTCACTTGTCCGAAGGATCTGAGCAGAAAGAAGGGGTGGGGGGGGGGGGTGGTGGTGGGTGGATGGATGAATGAATGAGTAAAAGGACGAATGAATGAATGGGTTACAAGAAGAGGCAGCGGCGGTGAACCGTGAACAAGTGGAAAACAATATCAGCTGCGTTTGTCTGTCCATTGCAAATGTGCTGTGTTGGCCTTTTGTTCCTGGTTCTACTGGAGTTGGAGCGAGAAAGACAGGAGGAGGAGGAGGAGGGTTTCCAAACATCTCACAACGGAGACTACACAAAGTTTTTTTTTAAATCCACAACCTGTGTTTGTATTTTACACATTTCCCCCTCTCCTCCACAGTCAATCTCTCCTGTGCCCCCCCCTCCTCCTCCTCCTTCCTCTCAACAAAAAAAGCATCCCAGTGCATTTAGTAGATCCATGTGTGTGTGTTTTTTTTTCACAGACAGAGAGAGAGAGAGAATGGGGGAGAAAGAGACTAAGTTGCGTGGTGTTGGTAGAATGAAAGAGGAGTCTGGTGGCAGGAGTGTAGAGGAGGCAGCATATGGCTGTAGAAAGAGCACAGCTGGAGGTAGCATCTCCATCTGAGGATGATGTCAGAGCAGCTGACAGGCTGCCATCCACCCCACCTCCTCCTCCTCCTCCATCCCTCCACCGCCTCCACCCCTCCCCAGTCCTTTATTGTGAGTCTCAGCGGCAGCCTGGGAGAGTTAGTGCTCTGTGTGTGTGTGTGTGTGTGTGTGTGTGTGTTTGTGGCTGCCGATCAGTTAGGAGGAGGAGGGAGGTGGTATCTCGTTCCCCCTCCAACATCTCCTCCACTTTGCATCTGTCCCTCGCAGTTTGAACAGCGTGGTTTTTTTTTTTTTGCCAGCCTCCCTCTTCTTCTTCTTCTTCTCTTCTACCCACTCATTGATTCAGAGAGTGCGAGCGAGGAAGAGAAAGAGCAAGGAAGAAAGAGAGAGAGAGAAACACAGCCATTCCCAGCCAGCCAGCCAGAGAGCCCAGCTATTCTGCTACAGTGGAGTTAATCAAGTTGATGCATTCTGCTGCAGGTATTGTTTTGTGGTTTTGTGTGTGTTTGTGTGTGCATGAGTGTGTATGCGACCCGGTGCTTGGAGTAGAGTCCGGGGTAGTGGAGCAGTTATTTAGTTTAGTTGTGGGGATCTCCGGTGTGTCAGAGCTGTGTGAGCGCTGCGTGGAGCTGCTGGTGAGTGCCTCAGTAGTGAACAGGTGTTGGTGCTGCCTGTCTGAGGGGTAATTGCTGTCCGGGTCTTCCAGTGTGCTGTGTTTCTTTTGAGTTTGGATTCTGAAGAGCTGCATTTACAACTCAGCTGCTGCGTTGTCTTCTGTTTTGCTATTTACATTTATCAGTCATTTTCAGCGAGGACACATTATTTTGCGAGCGGAGTTACATCTGTCAGAGTTTCGTTTTCTCTTTATAATTCAAGGGAAAACCTCATTTAAAGTGCTTTTTTTAAACAAACATTAATCCAATAATTTTAACTCATTTTTGCAATTTGTTCAATTTGGTATAATACGCATAAAGGACTTTTTTTTTTTTTTTTTTAAGAAATAAAATAACAACAGATTTAATGATTTAAGCCAAAACTATAGTGAGCAGTCATTTGATCCTAATCATCCAACCTGTTTGTTTTTTTTTCTCACTCGCTGTTAAATTACTTGAAAGCATGTGCGGTCGGCTCTACCCACTTTTCTCCCCTCCTGTCGGCTGGAGTAGAGGAGACTAATTTAGAAGTTGCAGATTTGAGCTGCCTGAATTGGCTAGACAGCTGTAATCGCACTCCCTCCTAGTCTTAATCTCTTTATCTGGCTAGCAGCTGCCATATGGCCCCCGTCAGCTGGATCAGATGTGGGTAAGCCTCCCTCCCCGGCCGTCCCAGCCTCTCCCTCACCCTCTCCCTCACTGCCCTTCCGTGTCTCTCTCTCTCTCTCTCTCTTTCTCAGACCCCTGCCTGAGCCGGCCGGTCCGGGGCCGGGTTTGGCCGGGTTGACAGGCGGCTGCCCTCCTGAGCCTCTGCCGACGGCTCCCTCCCCGTTCGCCGCCACAGCCGTCTTTATTTTTAGACATCTTTAAGGATTAGGATTGATGCTGTGACGAGCAGGGCACTTACAGTGATTGTATTGTAAATCTTCTCTTCTGGGTGGTGGGTGGCGTGGCGGGGGTTGAGGAAGAGGGCAGTTTCTACCATGGGGCGGATGTGTAGTTTTTTTTTTCTTCTTGTAAGATTTAGATGGGAACGGTAGTGTGTGAGTGACGGAGGGTGAGTGCGTGGAAGAGGAGGAGGAGGAGGTGGAAGAGGAGTTTGACTGGACAGGGGGTGGGGGTGTGGAGAGGTGGGAGGTGGTACACTCTTGTCCCTGTAAGCCCCCTCATTAAAAGCAGTTTGAATGAGCTGTAGGGCGAGCACACGCACACATACCCACCACACACACACACACACACGGTCTCTCACACACACTGACATTCTTGTTGTAGCTTCATTTAAATGAGGTGATTTAACTGCTTTGGTTAACACAGTGCAGAGCGGGGCCGATGTATTTTCTCAGGAAGGAGAGATCCACTCGGTTAACAGGTGGGATTTTACACATTTCATTCTCGTATACGACTTCTGAAATTTTGCCGAATTCGTTTTTGTTAATTTCTTTTTAATCAAACTTTGAAGAAGAGCAGCAAGTTTTCAGTATTTTTTTTTCCTCCTCCGTCTGAACTTACACTAAGAGCCGGCGCTCGCAGGTTAAACAAGGGACAAGCTGTTTTCTTTTTCGACAGTGCTATTTCAATTGGGCAGTTTTCCTGCTCGACTTAGCCTGTGGAGGTGGTTGGTAGGTAGGCTGGTGTGTCTGTGTGTGTGTGTGTTGTGTACGTGAGGACAGTGTGTGCAGCTGAAAGCCGGTTACCTAAAAGGGCTGTGCCAGGCCAGGCCAAAGTGGGTTAATAAAAATAACCAGCGTAGGAGCAGCGACAATCCAGGAGTGCAGGCAGAGGAGTTAGAGAGATTCAGAGAGAGAACGGAGAGACAGAGCAGAAGAATCTGTCGCTGGAGTCTTTCTCTGGGCAAAGGCTGAATTAGACTCTATTCTTTAATTACACTTAATTGCCTTGTTTTTATTATATATTTATGAAAGGATAATATAATTAATATAAAACGATTTTGTGTGATTGTAAGAAGGAATAGGTGTCTGACTTTACAGTAACCTCCGTGGGGTCTTTAAATTTGACAGGATATTTTTGTTCTTGTCGTGATTGTGAGTTAAATTCTAAATATATTTTGTATCTTTGCTGCATTTTTGCTAGTCGGTTTTTTATTATATTACTTTAAAAAAAAATCGGTTACACTTGCCTCCTCCTGAAGGTTTTCTTTCGCTTGCGTGTTTTCTTCTGATGCTTATTTTCAGCATCTCTTTTCATTTATTTATTTATCTATTTTACCTTATTCTAGCTTTTTTATTTTACCTCAATCTGTTTTCAATGTCTCTACGTTTAAATCCTCTTTTATAGATTCAGCTTTTGTCTAAATTTCTGCTTATTTCTGCTAATTCAGATTAGTTTTAATTCTTAAGTCTGACATAATGGCGACAGAGACCTTTACGAGATGTACTGAGATCTGACTCCGCTTCTGTTTCTGTGTGTTGCTGCAGGTTATGAGGACGGCAGGATGGAGTTCCCAGACCACAGCAGACATTTACTCCAGTGTCTGAGCGAGCAGCGGCACCAGGGCTTCCTGTGCGACTCCACGGTGCTGGTGGGCGATGTCCAGTTCCGAGCGCACCGTGCTGTGTTGGCCTCCTGCAGCATGTACTTTCACCTCTTCTACAAGGACCAGCTGGACAAGAGAGATGTGGTGCATCTCAACAGCGACATTGTCACAGCCCCGGCCTTTTCCCTGCTCCTGGAGTTCATGTACGAGGGCAAGCTGCAGTTCCAGGACCTTCCCGCGGAGGATGTGCTGGCAGCAGCCAGCTACTTACACATGTATGACATTGTGAAGGTGTGTAAGAAGCGTTTGAAGCAGAAGGCCACGACGGAGGCGGACAGCACGCGCAGAGAGGAGGACGGTGGGTCCAGCTGCTCTGATAAGGCAGACAGTCTATCAGACGGTTCTACCGGCCGGCCTGCGACTGCCGACCTGCTGCACAGTGATGAGGAGGAGGATGCGAAGGCAGAGAGTGCACCGCTGTGGCTGAGGCTGCCGTCAGCGGACAGACCAGCGACACCGGCCTTGGCTACAACCAGCCCCGGTCACAGTGAGGCTGTGACACAGGCTGCGGAAAGTCTTCGGGAGAGAGGGAAGCTGCTCTCTCCGGCCGGAAGCCCCTCCAGCTCCACTGGATCCCTCTCCCAGAGGTCCCACCGCTCCGTGAGCTCTCGTGGAGCGCACAGGGGCAGGAGGGTCTCAAATGATGTGGCTGACTGTGTCCTGGACCTGTCAGTGAAGCCTGTCCCCAGTAGCAACCACAGTAACCACCACCAATCCTATTACAGCGGTGCAGCCACACCAGACCGCCTCCAAAGCCCATTGGCTGTGAGGGTGAAGGTAGAGAGAGGCGTGGCTTCAGACGAGGAAGAGGAACTGGGAGGTGGGGACTATGAAATGGAGCACAGCGGCATCAACAAGGCCACAGTTCCCAGTGCCAACGGGGGCCTGACCCACCACGGGGTCGGAGGGCCTCTGTCCGTCCAGCGGCGGCTCGGCCTGGAGGCTCACCTGTCCGCTCTGCGAGAGGCCTCCCTGGCCTCCGAGCTGGAGCGAGACGAGAAGCCATCCACAGGAGATGACGAGGACCTACTGGGAGGTGAACACGAGCGCGCCCAGGCCGAGGTGGCCAGCATGGATAGCGCCCTGCTGCCCTACGTCTCCAACATGCTGTCAGCTCAACACACCCAGATCTTCATGTGCCCGCTGTGTAACAAGGTCTTCCCCTCCCCGCACATCCTCCAGCTTCACCTCAGCTCCCACTTCAGGGAGCAGGAGGGCATCCGCGCCAAGCCCGCCGGAGACGTCAACGTGCCCACCTGCACCATCTGCAGCAAGACCTTCTCCTGCATGTACACGCTGAAGCGCCACGAGCGGACACACTCTGGTGAGAAACCCTACACCTGCACCACCTGCGGCAAGAGCTTCCAGTACTCACACAACCTCAGCCGCCACGCAGTGGTGCACACGCGAGAGAAGCCGCATGCTTGCAAGTGGTGCGAGCGGCGCTTCACGCAGTCCGGGGACCTCTACCGACACATCCGCAAGTTCCATTGTGAACTGGTCAACTCGTTGTCAGTAAAGAGTGAACCGCTGGCACTGCCCAATGTCAGGGATTGGGCGATTGAGGACAGCTCCCAGGAACTGTGGAAGTAGAACAGACTGCTGGGTTGGATAAAGGGAAAGAAAGAGCAGAGTGAGAAAGGCAGAGAGCCATGGGGAGGTGAACAGAAGTTTGATGTTCGGGTTTAAGTGAGTCATGTTCTTGTGTGTCGCAAAATCTCATTCAATTGCACTTTAATAGCACATGAAAATGTTACTACTGATTTTTTTTTTTTTTTTATTCTATTTTATTCTGAACTCTTATTTTTATTTGGCGTAAGTTCTGTCTGGTGGTTTTCATTGCGTCTAAGGACACGGGGTCCCAGTGAGAATGTCTTGCCTTTATTTTTTGGAGGAGTTTTCACTCTGTTTGTGTTTCATCTCAGAAACAACACTCTGACGCTGGCCAGCGTATCGGTCCCAGTCCCACAGACAGCAAACCACTGCAGGAGTTCAGGTCGAACACACTGAAGTGAAAAAGCATTACAATACACTAAACGGGTTCTGAGATCGCCACAAGTCGATACCACCGCACACACAGTTTGAAGAAATGTGTGCGTGTGTGTGCGTCTTTGTGCCCAGTCCCGCACTACTCTGGCAAAAAAATGTCACCTGATGTGCGTGAACGTGTGTATGAGTGAGTTTTGTGTGTAATTAATTTTATTTTCTACTGGCATGGAGGTGTCGTTGGCGAAGTGCTCCCCGCTTCTCTCGTTAAGCTCTTTGGTGTCGTGTGTTCAGGGGGAAGCTGACTGACTGACAGACTGATGGCACTCATGCAATGCACAGCCTCCTTTTTTCACTTTTAATCAATTTGAAGTATTTTCTAAAAATGAGAAAGACCTTTAAAATTATTATTATTATTAATATTATTATTGTTATTAATAGATTTTGTTTCTTAAATCTAGCTGGCAGTCTTTAAAACATCTCTTGTTGGAAAAAGTAATTTAATTTAAGGTTGTTGTATATTGTTCTGCTATAATTTTAAAAACTTAAATCCTTTACCATTTTTTTTAAATTAATGATTATTATTATTATTATTTTGTTACTTTTTTTGTAATGGGACCTGCTGTTGTTGCATGACGTCCAAACCTGTATACTTTAAAAATAAAATGTGAATTTGCTGTATTACTGTACACATTGTAATTGATCAAATATTTGACGACGGGCTTTTCTTTTTACTTTTCTTTGTGAATACTACTCCAGGGTGCGGTCTGTTGAAAAATCTGAATATTATTCTGGGGAGAAAAAAAAAAATGCATGAAAATTAGATTTTGTCTTAAAACCTTTTAAGTTGTGGTTTTTGCATCGGGGGGGGGGATGTGTGGACGTTACACTCTTTGACAGTGAAAAGTTGGGTTTTTCTACTCGTAGGTCTGTCGCTCGGCTCCTGGAAGAATGTTACCGAATGTGTTACCCTCGGATGTTGAAGCGTATCGATGAAGCATTTGAAGCCTGTGTCTATATGCACTGATCTCTCTGCTGTGTGTGTGTGTGTGTGTGTGTGTGTGATTATGAGCATGTTACTCGGTTGTTACCAGTCAATTTAACCTACTGACGATCTGCGTCCACCCAGCACTTCCTCCTCCTCTTCCTCCTCTTCCTCCTCCTCCTCAGGCGTTACATTTCTCCATCGCTGCATGTTCTCTCCGTCCTCTCCAGCTCAAGATGCCGTCACAGCAGTTTCTCGGTTTTATGGTCTCGCTGGGCACTTACTTCAGGTCTGAGTGCAGGTTTGTGGCTCTGAGGTGGCTACAGTCTGAAGGATGCTGAAAGAGAGAGAAAGAGAGAGAGAGAGACAGGAAGCAGAGAGGATGAACCTGAGATGTTCTACTGAAAGTTGAAGGGTCAGATATCTTTGTCGCGCGGTTGTGTGGCGGTCGAGCTGAGCTGAGCTGATCTGAGCTGATTCTGTACAGTAACTGGCTCGGCTCAGCGCGGTGCAACTCGCCTTAGACGCTGAGGCGTGAATGTGATCAGATGTTTGTGTTTGTGTGTGTGTGCGTGTGTGTGTGTGTTTTTCCACTTCAAACTTGGTCCTGACTTTGAGAGAGACAGGAGAGATATGGCATGCCTGAATGCACCTTTTTAGGCTAAAAGACATAAAATCAGATTTTTTTGCTGAAAAGATGCCTTTATTAAAAAAAACTAAAAACAATTTCTGACGCTATGGAAGTATTTGATACTGTAGAGCATTGAGAAATAGTTAACGTATAAATTCAAGGAATTTTGTTGAATTTGTCAGAAAATGATGTCTTATCATACTTTGATCATGTGATCAGAAGTTTTGGATTTTGTACGTGGATGTTGTGTTTGGGTTGGGGCTACATCGGTTTAATTTAGTTACTTTTACTTTTAAACCTAAAATTTTATTTTTCAGAGTAATGGTCAAGCGTTGATACAATCCAAACCCATTCAACGTAGAGATGCCCAAACGCGAACGCTCCACATTGCCCCCCCCCCTCACTCAGACATGTGTGGGTGTGTGTGTGTGTACATGCCCACACTGGTGTGCGTGAGTGCGGTGGCTGTGTGTGTGCCGCCCCTTCATCTGGTGGCACCTACAGGCTTTGCCAGTGCAACAGTGTGGGTGACATTGCGGCAGTTTTAACCGCATTGTGTCATTTTTTTAAATTTGCTCCCATGAAAAATTATTTCTTCACTGGCAGCGTCTCTGCATATGGGCTCACTCCATCCTGCTGTTGTTTTCATCATTACTGCTGTTTTATTTATTTGTTTCTCTCGTTCCGTTCTGTTCCTCTGGTTGTACTTGACCGCCTTAAACTGCTGTAGTCCGGGCTAATTTTTATTTTATTTTATTTAAATTAACGTGTGAGTGGAGGGTGGAGTCTGTGGTTGTGTTGTCAACGGCTCACGATGCTATGAAGTAACCACCCTGATGAGACATCTCCTTCTTTTGCTGTGCTTACTTGAAAACAGGGGAGGGAGGGAGGGAGGGAGGGAGGGGCGGGGGGAGTTTTTTAAAAGTATGGTATAAAAATGAAATGTTCAAATGTCATAGACAGGTTATGGAACGACAGATGGGGAGGGAGGAGGGTGGGGTGGGGTGGGGGGGCGTGAAACGACGAGTTTGTTTTGAAAAAGGACAATCACTGTCGAGAGGGGGGGGGAACAAGCAGATTTTGATTGAGATGTATTTGCTCTCCCTTGAGATTAAAAAGAAAAAAGTCTTTTCTTTTAAGTTTCTTTTTCAGATTTAGTCATTTTTAGCTTTGACAATCATAGTTGGGTTGATTTATTTTTAAATTTTTTTTGTTTGTTTTTTTCTCAAGGGGAGTGAATTCTAATTGTGTTTAGTTTTGTAATTTTTTGGTGTGCTGTTGTTGACATTTTTAAAATTGTGTGCAAACTGCAATAAATTATAAGAATCTTGAAAATTCAATCTCTCGTGTGAAATTCTGTTTCGGCTTTTTCCTCTCTGAGTTTCTTCACTGCTATTAGAATAACAACTGATGATTTAAATGTAAGTTTTCTTGTAAACTTGTGTTGAAAGCACACCCACAGACACACACACACACACACACACACACAGGTTGCTTAAAGGCCGGAGCCTCCGGTCCCTCACTGACTGGAGATGTGGCTGGAAGTTGAGAGTGTGCATGTATTCGTGCACGTGACGAGCCGAACAGCGAGCCGTGCTGATGGCCTTCACACTTGCAGTATGCGTGTGTGTGTCGTGTCACCGTATTCTTTTGCGTGCAGCAGAAAATGTGCAGCAGCTTGCTGGGATCCAAACCCCCAGCAACACACACACAAGAACACACACACACACACACTCCCTCCAAAGCTCCTCAAGCCCAGTTTTCCAGTAAAGAAATCAGCTTTAGCTAATGTCTTGCTGCTCAGTAAACCTGCTCTTACAGATGCATTTAAGGCCCCGGCACTCGCAGGCCAAGGAGCAGCGCTCATTAGGCCCCAGATGGTCTCTGCAGTAAGCCCCCAACGTACACTCACGCGATAAGCTCACAACTAATCTTGATGACATTGTCCTCTGTCTGATAAATAACTTATTGGTTTAAGAAACTTAAAAAGACTTCAGGTCCGTGTCCATTTCCCCGGCAGCGCTTTTTTTTGAGAATCTCTAAAAACAATAACTTTAATCGAATTTGATTGGATGAAGTTTATTTTACATTTCGGATGTTTGCATTACTTGATATGTATTTTATCTTATCAAAAATGTTTTACATGTTTCAAACCGTCCACACTCTACAGGGTCCATGATTCTGAAGTACCTGCCCTCGGTGCTGATTCCAGTCGTCGCTCCAGACAGACATTGTGATAAGTGAAGAAACAGCAGCTCTATCCTTTGGTCACGCGCTGCCTGCTGATCATTAATTGCAATCTGCAGTGTTGTAAGTGAACATCTGCTTGTGGACAACTGCTCTCTCTCTGTGAGCGCGAGGAGGCCGTGCGAGGTTTGCTGTGAATGTAGGTCATTAATTTGTTTCTGTCCTTTGTTTACTTAAGGAAGGGGGACAAAGGGGCAGCTGCAGAACCATTTGGCTGTGCCCAAGGCGGGCCAGCTCAACATGTTGGGAGGCTGAGACCAGCTTGGGCTCCTGTCTGGGGCCCGGGCCCCTGCACTCCGCCGCTTCGCGTGAGGGAGCAGCCTCTGCCAAGCTGCCGGCGAGGGCTCTCGTACCGGGGGGGGGGGGGGGGGGGTAAAGACAAGTGTCTCGTGAACTCGAGGCGTCCTGATGTTTGACTGTTGCGCCTTATTTTCAGAACCGGCCCCCGGCTCGTCTCTGTGAACTGACATCTGCAGGTTCGGCTGAGGAAGCGGTTCCTCGCAACTTTGGTGCAACTTTCAAAATCTGCTCCAGACAGATGTTTCCATTGAGGACCTGAGAACAAAAGACACTTTCAGTTTGTCTGTTTCCAGGATGTCAGGTTCCTCTGCATAAAGATGCTCTTGGTTCAAGTTACAGTCAGAACAAAGCTCGGTCACAGAGACCTCAACAAACAGGATTCCAGCTTTTAGCCTTTTACACGACCGCTTTCATTCAAGTTCTATAACTCAGTATCGAGAGGAGGAAAAACAAACTCCTGGATCCTTTTCATGTCTGAGACTTGTTGATTCTCTGTGAAAAAAAAAAAAGGAAACACTCCCAGGCCAGGTCTCGCCACGGAAGAGCCGACGGGGAGAGAAAGAGGGGCAGGCCCAAACGTGTGTGTTTGTGTGTCTGTGTGTTAGTGTGTGTGTGTGTGTGTGTGTGTGTGTGCAAGTGATCGAGGATTGTCTGCATATTTAAAAGAGCCCCTTTGTCAGGCACTCAGCACAGCAGGACAGAAGGCAAGCAACAAGCGGCCCGCCTGCGAGCAGACAATACAGTGGCACTGCACTGGCTGGGGAGGGAGGGAGGGAGGTGGAAGGGGGGAGGGGGATTTTTTTTTTTTGGGAACATCGGGAGCCACAGTGTCCCAGCTCACCGTCCATCCATCCAGCCACTGCACCCCCCCCCCCCCTCCCTGGAAACAAAAGGCGACACAACTCGAACTTGAGTATCTGTGTGTCTCTGTGTGAGAGGGAGGGAGGAGGAAAATACTACTTACCCATAACCCCCTCTGCACCCCCCCCCCCCTCCTCCCCACACACCTATTTACACATATTTAGTATTCATATAGTAAAGTATAGTATTTATGTCTACGTGTGCAAGAAAAACTTCAGACAAGTCATTCTGTGGTCGCGCACGCACAAGGAGATCACAGGTTTATATAACCTGTGATCTAGCATGAGCATGCGCACACACACACAGACACACACAGACAGACACACACACACACACACAAAGGCCTCCAGCTGGTGTGTCTTTAGGGGCTGGGCTACGCAGGGATTAAACAGTACTTGTTCTTTGTGCGATTCTTTCATGGAAGGAGAGCGGGCCTCGAACTCCCGGGATAAGTGAGGGGAAAATAGAGAAAGAGAGGAAAGGGGGAAAAGGGGGGGATGGAGTGAAAACAAATGCTCCAATCAGAAAGGTCCATTTGAAGGAGAGCTAAATGAATTGGTTCTAAAGGTTAAAGCAAAAAAACTAAACTTCTTCTGCCATCCTTTCCCAGCTGTGTGTGTGTGTTTGTGTGTGTGTGTGTCAGTCAGATAAGGGGCAATACCAGGGCGTGTTCGGGGTGTTGATGGAAGCTGCTGGCACCAGGACACATGTGCACGACTCAGCACTTTATCATGTCCACAGTGACCTGATGGGGTCACGCAGGGAGGGGTCCACTAGTGTCACTAACTCAACCGGCTGGACTGCTGTCTGCTGTCTGCTGTGTTGATGTTAGAGGCGTTGCTGTGCACGTGTGTGTGCATGTTTGTGAATGTGAGTGTCGGACATCTGCTGCACCTGCCTGCTGAGATGTATACAAGTGTATGCACCACACACACACACACACACACACACAGGAAACCACAAAAACACATGTACACACACGACAAGCAAGCAGCCAGCTGTGATGATGTGGAAGAGTGAAGTTCATTCTCGCTGTCACTTCTTTCCTCCTGCAGAAATACAGTGATGAAAGCATCACACACACACTAACACACACACACACACTAACACACACACACAGTTTCGGGTAGTAGCTCATATCCCTGTTGCTGTATCCTACTATTGCGAGTGTAACAAATCAAATCTCACTTTCATTTGATGCGTCACTGTGCTGCCAAACTGCAACACATCTTAAAACCAGCAAACACACGGGGCGGTGGGTGTGTGTCTGTCACCTGCAGGTGTCGGTTCTATAATAACGTTTAACTTAACAGAAGTTTAAGGTTTCAAACTTTGGAACAAATCTGCAGGATGTAACTTAAAGCTGCAAAAAAAAAAAAGATGTGGAAACAAGAACAGGAGACATCTCAGCTTCGATCGGTCGGCTGATGAATAAGTTGATCTGATTCAGTCAAATATAAAAATGACATGTGTGTCTAAAGAAAAGAATGAAGTCATGTTCAATCTATTTTAAATGGAACAAATTGTAAATAACATGAAACTCAAACAAGGTGTCAAAGCCTGACACATTGAAACATTGAGAATATCTGATACTGAGGAATATCATTAGTAACAACCTGCAGTGTAGTCTGATGCAAATTGGTACAGTGTGATGTGGTGAAATATAAAAATGATATGAAGAAGTGTGTGTGAGCAGATAGACACAGAGACGTGTGTTTAAACTTTAAAAGTGAATTTCTATTCAGAAACCGATGTGTCACTCAGTGGAGCCCTGAAGTCCCCTTGAATTAAATGGAGCCTTATAGCCAACAAACCAACGTGGGTCATGAAATCATAATGTCCGTAGCGGGAGAATGATAAGATCTTTTTCTCAAGATCCATGAATTATTCCCTGGGAAATCCGTGATAATATAATGAATAATGAATTCCTGGATCTGCCCCCTTTTTCCAAATCTATGGCATTTTAGAATATCCCTCGTATAGTGGCATCATTCTTAGCTCGTGTCCCTTCCTTCCACCGGGTTTCATGAAAACCGGTCCAGTATTGTTTTGCGTTTTGGAGGCAAAAACATGATTAAACTCGTAACTGACACACAAAACCAAACCATGACACGATAGAAGGGTAGGAACACAATAAACAAAATAACAGGAATGAACACTTTATTATTTTTATATTAAAATAACCACACAACCAAGATGACAAATAACCGATATCGACATAAACAGCAGTGACACATGAGTAAAATATCACCACCCATTAACATAAGAGGGCAGAGAAACTCATATGACTAAGAACTTGACTAAACAATGCAGAAGTGTTTTATCTATCCATGAGAATTGTCTCTGTGAAAGGAGAAAGGAGAAATGAAAGCAGTCCAGCCTGATGAGATCCTGTGTCCTCCTGCAACTCAACAGTATGAAGTCTCTCACACTCCAGGTCACGCCGGGGACACTGATCCCAGAGAGGATCTCCAGATCCACTTCTGGGACGACTTTGGGAATTTCTGAAGTGAGATCCGGACTCGTCTCGGTCTTCCAGTGAGAAAGTTGATTGCAGGAGCAGAAAAATCAGAATGTATTCAGACAATATGTCGGAACATTTCCTCTGCGCAGTTCATTTGACAATTTATCATGTGGTCGACGTTTTCTTGACACGAGGCGGAGACATCGAAAAGCTTCCTGACAGCAGAGACTGTGCATGACGGGAGTTAACTGGCGCACATGCATGTGAGCGTGCAGTCATTGTGTGTGTGTATGTGTGCATGTGTGTGTATGTGTGTATGTGTGTTCTCTCACCCTGTGATGCCAACCTCTCCGCTCCCTCCCAGCTCTGGCCAGGCACGACCCATCTGTCACATTCCTCCTTCCATCCATTCTTCCATCCCTCCCCCCAATCCGGCGCACTCTGTCCATCCCTCCCTCTGCGTACCCAGGCTTCTTTCCATCCATCCCTCCATCTCTCTCTCTCTCCCTCTCTCTCTATCTGCCTCCATCACGTCCAACCAGCTTCTCCCTTGCTCCTTCCTGAAGAGGCCTCGTCTCCGTCTCCATCTGCCTCTTCATCTCTTTATCTACCATGTCACTGTTCACTCTTCTACCTTTCACTTGTTTCTCCCATCTCTCTCTCTCTCTCTCTCTCTCTCTCTCTCTCTCTCTCTCTCTCTCTCTCTCTCTCTCTCTCTCTCTCTCGTGTTCCTCTCGATGACCAGGCTTCAATTGATGATAATGAAAACATCTGGCCGCTCCAGCTTGTGTAATAATACTAATAGTCATCATCAAAAGACAACACAACTAAGCCCCGGAGCTATTTTCCATTGTGGCCCCTGCTCTACTTGAGGCCAACTTGGGGCCCTGTAGGCCCATGTAGAGCCCTAAGGGCCAGTGTTACTGCTCCATGCTGAACCAAACTGAACCAATCTGGGCCAGAGAGACAGGGGTCCTGCCTAGGGAACTGGCACTGTCTCTGTAAATGTATGTGTGAGTGGTGTAGCATCAGGGGTGTAGCCCGGGGGGTACTGGCATGGCTGTGCATTGGATTATTGAAGGCAGCTTGGGACCATCTGTATGGTAGGGAAGAAGCAGAGAAGGAGGAGAGGAGAGGAGAGGAAGAGGAGGAGAGGAGACAAGACGAGGAGAGGAGACAAGAGGAAGAGGAGGAGGGGAGAGGAAGATGTGAGGAAGAATAGGAGAGGAGAGTAAGAGGAGGAGACGAGAGGAAGAGATGGAGTGGAGACCAGACCAGACCAGTGGAGACGAGAGGAAGAGTAGGAGAGGGGAGGAGAGTCAGAGGAGGAGAGAAGAGGAGAGGAGAGGAAGATGTGAGGAAGAATAGGAGAGTAGAGTAAGAGGAGGAGAGGAGAGGAAGAGGTGGAGTGGAGACGAGAGGAGACGAGAGGAAGACGAGGAGAGGAGACAAGACGAGGAGAGGAGACAAGACAAGAGGAGACAAGAGGAAGAGAAGGAGAGGAGAGTAAGATGTGAGGAAGAATAGGAGAGGAGAGTAGGAGGAGGAGAGGAGAGGAAGAGGTGGAGTGGAGAAAAGGAGGAAAAACCAAACAAGTGAAGGAGTCAGCCTTGTTCCTCCTTGTTCGATGCAAACAAATCAACACAGCTAAATTATCCACTTTAGTCTTGTCAACATGAATAAACTTCATTTTGTCCTTTCTTCTTATTGTTGGACTCTTCAAAGTGGAACATGGGATGTGAAACAATGAACACACAACATGTGTCCACCATGCCGGCCCAGACTGAAAGGCCTCGGGCAGGATTCAGGTGAGGGGTGGAGCAGCAGGCGGAGGCCGGAGGTAACAAATGATCCTGAGATCAGAAGTGTTTGTTTAAAACACACCGACACCAGCGGGGGCCTTAGCACCGGAATCTCCCCTGACGTCTGCATGTGTGGCTCCGCCTTCTCATCCGGAGGTATTTGTTTTATTTCAGCTGCAGGTTAGAATCCTCATCATCATCAACACCCCCCCCCCCCCCCCCCCCCCACCTGCTCGAGATGAGTCCTGTGGAGGATCTCCTGCTGGGTTCTCGCACCGGCTCCTCTGGAGGGGTCCAAGCTGAGAAACTCCTCAGAAACCCCTGAGGCTCTTACTTTGAAAGAAGTTCTGGTCTCCAGCAGGTGAAGCACAACATTTCACTGTGGATCTGTGGCGACTGATACCTGAGTCCCTGAGTGAGGTGGCTGATGGACGTGTCTCTAGAATCCAGGCGGACAGCTGCTGGTGGACGGAGGCGCCCACGCTTCACTGAAAATGTAAACGTTAAACGCTCCATCACTTCGTAAAGGTTCTGTTGACGTTCGATCTCCAGTGTACAGGAATCAGTTTGGATGAACGAGGCAGATCCACATTTCAATCTCCCAACAACTGCTCATGTATGTGTCGTGTGTGTGTGTGTGTGTGTGTGTGTGTGTGTGTTGTAGGTCTTCCAGAAGGTCTTCTCAAGAAGGGAAACAGGCTGGCAAGCAGCTGTGGTTGTAACTCACGCACACACACACACACACACACACACATTCTCTCTCTATCTCTCTCTCTCCCTCTCACACACACACGCACACACACACACTTACACACACACACATGCACACACACAAACCAAGGAACCCACCCATGCACATGCTTTCTCTCTATCTCTCTCTCTCTCTCTCCCCCTCTCTCTCTCTCTTTACACACACGCACACACACACACACACACACACAAAACACAAGCTGTTGCTGCTTAACGACTGGGCTGCTCCAGAGCACATCTGCACTCTGCATTATCATTAGTTCTCTCCCGCATCCCCAGGATCGCTGACAAAGTGAACAATACCGACAATCACCCCCATCAGCTGCGGCCATATGGGCGCCATCCATAGCTGTGCCCCCCCCCCCCCGGCTGGCTGGCTGGCTGTGGGGTGGTGGTGGTGGTGGTGAGGGGTACAGAGCGTGGTGGTGATGGGGGGGGGGGGGGGGGGGGGGCAGCAGTTGCACCAGCATCTGTTTGGCACTCACTTGCTCATTCTGCCATTTTTTGAAGACGAGTCGGCCGCACCGCCGGTGGAGAAACTTTCTTTTTGCTGTTGTCACAACATCCTGGTGTGTGTGTCTGTGTGTGTCTGTGTGTGTTTGTCGTGTAATGATCTCGCCGTCCCATCCATCTCATTTACTACCTCTCCTTTGCTTTCCTCCCTCATGATCTGCCTCCCTCCCTCACCCTCCTGCTTCCCTCCCCTGGACAGTTTAAATGTATTGCCAGGTACGCTCCTGTCGGCTGCGTCCTGTCATCGCCACCACCTTAATCCTCCGTCCTAATGGGCTGGGAGGAGGAGGAGGAGGAGGAGGAGGAGGAGGAGGAGGAGGAGGAGGAGGAGGAGGAGGAGGAGGAGGAGGAGGAGGAGGAGGATGGAGAAATGTGTGTGTTTGTGGTGGGGGAGTTGGCCCAGATGGCACAACAAGGTGTGCTCCACCACTCTTCCGCTATAGATCCCCCAAATCTTCCCCTTCCTGTGGCCCTCTCTCTCTCTCTCTCTCTCTCTCTCTCTCTCTCTCTCTCTTCCTCTTCCTCTCCGTCTTCGTGTCCCTCCTCCCTCCTGGACTTTGAACCCAGCTGGCGGAGGTGTTTTTTCTGGGATCAGCAGCAGAATCCTTCACTGCTGTTCTAATTATCTTTCAACTCCAAAACCCCCAAACTGTATATCGTTCTTTCATATCCACCTTCCTCTCTAACTTCCTTCTCTCTCTCCTTCTGACGGATCAGGAGCAGAAGCTTCAGTCGCTCGTCGGGGACGTTTGGAGAAGCACGACACTTCACAGCACGTGTCACCTTGAGATTAGCGTTTGTTGATGCACAGTGTTTAGCCTGTCGGTGTCTCCGCTGCTGGTTCTGTATAAAGTAGGAAAACGAGCAGTGCAGGTGTAGCTATTAATTGAATCCTTGTTTTTTTTCTGGAGCCATGTTCCTCACCTCTGCTGTTCAGGGCCTCAAACCCTGCAAGGAGGAAAATGTATTTGACACAAACTGGATTGTAGGATCAGAAGGAGACATGAATTACCTCCGACTGGATGCAGAGAGGATTGAAAAGTACATACAAGTTCATATATTACTTAAATGAACTTATAAGCCCATTAGGTGCCGTTGAAAGCTTCAGTAAAAGGAAGTATGTGGACTTTATTGTCTGGAAATCAGGAGGTAGATTAGTCTGTTTATTTTGTTTTAGTTTATGGTTCTAGTGCAGCGTCCGTTCTGAACCTTTCTGTTTGGAAGGAGCTGTTTGTTCGGGCCTGTGGTCGCAGCTGGTTTCACTTTTCTTTCTGAAACTGTAAAAGTTATCGACCGCGAGACTCAAGCCACAAAACCCCTGAAGCCCGCCGCTGCTGCACGGAGAGCTGCTCACCTCTAACTCACAGTTTGGTGAAGCCTGGACCCCGAACAGCAGAATCAGTTGTTGATGTTGTCTTTTATAAAGCGCTGGTCGTCATATTTTATTTATTTGTTTATTAATATTGTCCAAATCACACCAAATTCCACTCTGCTCCTCCTCAGGCCCTTAACAACACACTTGGCAAGTTTGAAGCCGATAAGATTCTGGAGATTTCCAGGCCAAACAGACACAGACAGAGATTCCCGGAGTTAGAAGCGTCCTGTGTTTTAGTCTGTTTGCTGTGGTTGTGTATCTTGTTTTGTGTTGTCTGTCCCTGCTTGTATCTATATATAAAACTTGTCTCTCATTTGCAGCCCATGTTGACAGTAGAGATGCTGTGAGGGACACTGAGACCTTCCTGCTCGCATAAAGGATAAATGAGATAAAACATGTAAAAGTCTATGATCTAAAAATGTGAGGTGATAAGTCTCTGGGATTGTTAAGATTATATTTTCACCTTACATGTATCCATTTGATAAAATGTCTGTTTACAAATTTTGATGAGTGCAGCGTTAATAATAATCTTATATATGTCCATTCACCTCATTACAAGTACTCAGCAAAAAAGTTTTATTACATTATTGTGACATAGGTTCAATTACTGAAACAAGCATTGGTTTCTCTGCTTAATTTTATAATTCTTTTGCTGATATTTTTGTTGTATTATAAAGTTGCCTTAGCTTTATATTTGTAAATTTTAGTTGTAAATCTTATAACAGGCACAATCTGATTTGAGTACGACTTGTGTATTCTTGAATCTTGACTCTGAAATTGTACACAAGGAAACTTTTTTTTTACAAGCGATGATGCTGTGAGGTGCAATAAAACTCCCCAGCTCTCTAAACATCCATTTGCTCTCAGCTGTCAGCTCCTGGTGTGTTTTCTTTCTTCCAGTTGTCTGCAGATCTTCATTGGCGGGGGGGGGCCACAGATCAGTTGGGTTCTTTCTGTTCAACTGTTTTTCTTTCTCTGCGATGGCTGTTTGACTGCTGACAGGCTTTTATTCTGGCGAGACAAAAAAAACTAGACAAACCACCTCCCCATCGCTGCCCAGGTGTGTGTAAACATGGAGAGGTGAGGGGGGTGGGGAGGGGTTGGGGGTGCACATAGGTGTACATATTCATACACAGAGAAAATGTTTACGTGTGTGTGTGTGTGTGTGTGTGTGTGTGTGTGTGTGTGTGTGTCCCTCTTCAAACCCCTCCTTACCCAAACAGAACGAGCGCCTCCTGGGCAAATATTTAAAGTCAAAACAGGCCGGGCCCATAAAAAGCTGAGAGGTGGAGGTGGTGTGGCTACATCTGTCGGGGGGGAGGGAGCGATACTTGTGAGGAGAGGACTGGGGTGGGGGGGGGGCAGCAGCTGCCGAAATGAGTCTGGACACTGCTGACACCAACACCTGTCCATACTGGAGACACGGGGCCAACAAATGTCCAGCCACAGCCCTGCAAATGGACACACACACACACACACACACACACACACACACACACACACACAGGATCACAAGAACACGCGTGATATTATCTAACTGTGGAGGAAGCTATTGGACGAACGCACACGTGACGTCTCTCGAACACAGACTGAGACACACACACCTAACCCAGCCCTTTGTCGCCCACCACACCCCTCTCCTCTGGCTGACCCCCATCTGTTGCCTCCCTGGGGAGTGTGTGCGTGCATCTGTGTGTGTGTGTGTGTGTGTGTGTAAGAGTAGGAGGTCAGGGGAGGGGACAGGCAGGCGTTGGCCCCGGCTGCCCATTGATCAACAGCTGCTCGGCTTCTCATGCCGCGCTGGACGGCTGGGGAAGGTGACAGCAGCTGGGTCGGGGAGAAGGTAAAAAGCTCAAGGCCAGAGGCTGGGACCTGGGGCTGGAGTCGACGCTGGGGCCGGGGGGGTTGGCACTTTCGGGGCCTTGGGCCTGGAGTAGCTGGGGTCCGGGCCTCGGTAAAGAGCCGGACACGAGTGAGTTCTCAGCAGAGGGCAGAGAGGCGATGGGGGGAAACCGGCGAGGAATGGAGGGGCCAGAGACGGACAGTGAGGCCTTGGACAGCAGCCAGGTACTGGATGCCAGACAGAAACAATGAGGTTAGACAGAGCAGAGCAGGAGTCTGAAACAAACTGAAACACATTCGGTTTCATCTGAACTTGTGTGAAGAGAGAAGAGTTGTGGCTGATCCCAGTGACCACACAGAGGAGACGTGAGGCCACAAACCTTCAGCAGGACTCTCCTCAGACATGCTCATGATAGTGCTGCATGTTGCTCCCATGAATCAGCTTCTGTAAATCAAAAACAATGTTCTAAGAATCTAAATCTATCTTTGAAATATTTGATGCTTCTGCAATCACATAAATATTGATTAATGACACCTCTTACCAAGGGGTAACACACTCCAGCATAAGATGAATAAATCTACTGATTTAAAGTATACATACATCACAGCACAAACCACCTCTGTGAAGGTCTCATCTCACCACGATGACACACACAAGGTGAAAAACAAACACCCTCTGTCACACAATAAGTTATTTTCAGTGAAGGAGGAATAATACAGTACACTGCAGACAGATGGATTTTCCTCTTTATTCACTGTTCCTCTTCTCTCCGGGGATTCTCTCTGAACAACAGTCGTCTACAGAGCAGAACTAAAATGGCTGGAAAGGTACAGTCACAATATGGTCAAGCCGAAGCTTCTGCCTTTGTCGATGCTCACAGGAAGCTCTTGAAAAAACGAGGCTTCTGGGTAATTTTCTAAAGATATGATATGAATCACATTAAAAATCGTTTTTTTAATTCAGTTGCAAATCATTGTTCTGCCTAATTTAAATAACTACAAACTCAATTGATGTTTCGCTTAAATGAATTGAACCTCAGGAAGCAGAAAAGTAAAAAATATGAAGTTACACTTTTGAGTTGTCTGATCTGACTGCTGACGTTTGTGCTGCGACTGTTGTTCACAGGACATGTTGGCGTGCGGGGCCCTGGCCTTTAGCAGGAGCTGATATAGGAGCCGACAGCTGTTAACGGTGTCGGCCGTCACACATCTGCTGCCGCGGCCTCTTTTTACAGAGCGGCCACAGTTCAGGGGCTGCGGGGGGGGGCGGGGGGAGGACAGGGGTGAGAGGGAGAGAGCGAGGGAGGGACGGAGAGAGGAGGTGCAGCAGGTGAACGAGGGCCCGTGCGAGAGAGACAGTAGGGTAAAAACAACTTTGTGTGTCTTTTTGCGGCCGTGCATTCCACAGGGAGGTCACAGGTCAGATCAGGTGGAGGTTCGCTGGCTTGCTCGAGAGCACTGCGGAAGAGAGGAGAGACCCTAACCCTAACCCTGAAATAAGTGTTGGGATCCAACCCTTAAACTTTACTGGTTGATGGGACGTGGGAATGTAATGTAGGGAAATGTGCCCGAAGAAAACCCCCCCCAAGGCTTCTAGATGTTGACCTTTGCTGTCAGTGCACCTTAACAGAGCGCAGGTAACATGAGCTGAGGAGGGTGTCAACTCATCCCACCAGGGCATAGTTCCACCTTAAACCAAGTCTCCGCTGTCACGTAGACGAATAGCCTGATATTTTAAGGAAATGGATGGATACTAACTCCATATCCACAGGACAAATATGGAGCTCGAGCCCGGGGAGCCTAGCTTAGCAGTAAAGGCCCTGGAAGCCGTGAACCAGCGAATGTGGCCTGGTGCTGTGAAAAGCACAGACTGGAAATAAAGATGGACGACGCATCTCCACTTCCGAAAATAAGCTAAAATATCCCTGAAGCGTTAAGGAGCCACTGACCACACACCGTCCACCAATCACATCTCAGTCTCAGCTTAGAAAAACAAAAAAACTAATAACATGACTTCAGGTAAACAAGATTTAACTTAAGTCAGAGTTTTAAGTGGCGTGTGCAGGATCATGGTGACATGTGAAAGTGAAGCAGGAGGATATGTTCATATGCGGCTGTGTGTCATCATGCACGTCCGGGTCAGAGGTCACGAACGTGCAAAGGAAAGAAGGTCAGTTTGTACAGAGGCTGAAAAGGTGCACGTACGTGTGCGCGCGAGTGTTTTTGAAAGATGAGTGCGTCAGAGCGTGTGTGTGTGTGTGTGTGTGTGTGTGTGTGTGTGTGTGTGTGTGTCCTCACTCTGCAGTTGGCTGAGGGATGAAACTCATTTGCTTGTCCATTTACTCTGCTTCCCTCTGCAGCAGCGGCCGCACAAAGAGGCCTCACTGTGGGATTCAAATGAAGGAGGGAGGACGAGGGGCAGAGGAGGACGGAGGGGTTGTTCGGTGGGACACTGAGGTCGAGTTCGGAGGTTAGAGGGGGATTGAACCAGAAGAGGAGGGGGGGAGGGGGGGTGATAGATGAAGAGGGGCGAGGAGGAAGGAGGGGCGTCCAGTTACAAAATTAGCACAACCCCAACCTAAAGAACCGAGGGCCAGCGGTGCCCTCTGGCCCGGCCGCTCATCAACATGGTCACACAATACTCAGGAAGGTTGGGCTTCATGCCAGATGCCAGCATGTGTGTGTGTCTGTCTGTGTGTGTCAAGGTGACAGTTTGTTCAACAACACAACCTCAGTGTGTACTACAGCTGTTTGGCCTGTCTCGCAAGGTTTTTTGGTCCTGATCAGAAAAGCAGACGCCTGTGGGTGAACTCACTCTCTGTGTGGGTTTGTTGAGGTTGTTGTTGTTTGTGTATTCAGATGTAGTCAAATGCTGGAGAGGAAGCTGGGTGACAGCAAGGAAA
Organism: Platichthys flesus; assembly: GCF_949316205.1. Lineage (NCBI taxonomy): Eukaryota > Metazoa > Chordata > Actinopteri > Pleuronectiformes > Pleuronectidae > Platichthys > Platichthys flesus. The sequence goes on from NC_084956.1 coordinate 5,779,173, forward strand.
TGAGCTGCAGGTGAGGCTGTGGTCAGAGGTTTGATGGGAACCAGTGACACAGAGGAGGGATGAGATGAAGAGCTCCTGGTTTCAGATGCTTCTTTCTGTTTTCAGTCATCTCACCGATAAAACCTTTATTTGATCTCCTCAGTGACGTCATGATACTTCCCATCAGAGCTCCGTCTCCCCCTCGTGCTCTCAGCTCATTAACAAGTGTGTGGCGCAGTCATTCGTAGTCACATGTCTCCCTCTAGTGCTCATTAAGGAAACGGTAAATGATCTGTGTTGATATGACCCTTCACACGCATTCATACACTGCATCCATGAGCAGGAACATCAACAACACACAACAGGCACAACTGTCAGGGGCAATTTGGGGTTCAGTATTTTGTCCAAGGATTTGTGACGGGGATCGAACTACCGAATTTCTATTTAGAGGAGGACCCGCTCTAACCCCTGAGCCACAACCTGTTCTCTACCTTAACATCATAAGAGGATATTTGAAAACAGATTCAACATTCAAAAGAATGAAAATACTGAAATCGGAATAAAAATAATACTTCATAGAAAAAGAAAATATGTATATATGTGAAAAACTACAGAATATAATATAATAATACATATATAACAAATAAAAACATTGAACAAAATTGTTTAAAATTAATATAATTATCTAATTATGTCCATGTCTCCTGCCCTGTGGATGTGATCTGGACTCATTTCCTCTCAGTGTTTAATTGTGTGTTGTTTGTAAGAAGCAGTCCCTGAACCACAGCAGGACCTTCCTTCAATACCGGGACATAAATATTATATTAACAACATGACTGACTTGTTTGTGTTTGACCACTTTCCTTTTGTGTAGTGTGAATATTAATATTCAACTATAAGGTTCCTATAAGGAGTGTACGTTTATTATTTTGGTAAATAAATACATTTCTTCTCCTGTTGCCATTGCACTTAGATTGTCTTGTTAGATAGATCTAGTTTGTTATTTCTTTTCCGCCTTTCTCACTTTATTGAAACATAGTTTGGGTTCACTTGAAATTCAGGAAGAGGCAGAAATTAGCATTATAGTTTTCTATAGTTGCTTAAAAGTTACTACTTTTCATGTAAAGGAGTAAAAACCACAGTGTGAACCACCAGGGGGCAGACCTGAGCATCAGTGGGTCAATGAATTTCTAAGCTTAGTTCTGTGAATGATTTTCTTTTGTTTCATCAATGAGGAAAGTACATTTTTGAGAATGCACCTTGTAGTGTTGTTAAATATGAATGTCCTCAGAGAAGTGGCTCAGACTGTTTATATCTGACACTGACAAACCAGTTTTATTGTAAAATTAAATATTTAACCAGCAGCTTCTGAGCAAAATTGACAAAATCCAATTCATGTCATTGTTCCCTCCACCAAGGAGGTTATGTTTTCACCCCGTACGTCAGTTTGTATGTTTGTTTGTAAGATTACGCAAAAACTACAGAAAAGATTAACACTGGATCTGGAAGAAGAATGGAGTGAGGGTCTGGAAAAAATCAATTGGATTCTGGTGCAGATCCGGATCAAGAGGCAGATCCAGGAACTGTTTTATCACTTCCCTTAATATTACGTGACTGAATGTTTTTGGACTTCAACTCAGATTTCCAGAGACTAATTCATGGATCCTGATGTGAAGTTTGAAGCAGCTTGATTGGATTGAAGAGGATTCCTAAGCCTGAAATTCCTGTACTGTTTTACTTAAACTCCTGATTAAAAAAACAAAAATCACATATTGAGATAATTAATTTAAAAGTCAAAATTGGGGAAACGAATGTTGTGAAACTATGAAATAAGTTGACAACAGTTAGATTTCTAATGCAGCTGCTCCAGTGCCACATGCATGTCATCATTTGACTGGGAATCTGACTGAGTGTCAATTCAAAATACTTTTAAAACTCTCATTACTAATTCTGCAACTACCCGACCATCTTGATTTATAATTAAAAAAGTCAATCTTTCCCATCTCCACTGTTCATTAAAATATGGCCTGATGAAGGAGCCCATTGTGTTGCATTCTGGGAAATGTAGGATCCAGCATTTGAGGCTGAGTAAAAGTCAAAGATATATTCTGCTACGTCACTTACGATCATTAAAACAAAAGAGCAGCACTGCACCACCTACACATCCTTTAGTTAAGACTGTTATTAAGAGGAGCCGAGTCAGAGAGACACATGACAGCCGGCTGCTTCCAAGTCAGAAAAATGGAGAAGCTCTGACAGCGATGCACTTCTCTCACTGTTCTCACGATGGCTGCGAAGATATCAGCCCAAATTTAGATGATTTAACAGTCGGGGGAAAAATCTCAGAACAATGTGTGATCATCGTCTCTCTGGTTTCATAACAACGGCTGAAGTCCAAATATACACTTTTCTTCTTTCTGTGTAGAAGTTGTCGTCCTCATTCTTTTCAACAATGCACTGAAAAGTACAAATTAATCAATTCCAGTTGTAAGATACGATAAAGTGATAGTCGACAGGTGACAGGCTACAGGAAATTTAAAATGTCAGATTTTTTTTTTTTTGGGGGGGTGGGGGGGGTTGAATGCAAAGGCAATCAAAGTGTAAAACAAACACCAACACACATATGTAAAATATTAAAGGATCCCTTTATCAAGTCAGGATGTGTCGTACACCTGGCAAAGTCAAACATGAAGCGGATAAAGTCCAAAGCATCTGAAGAGTTAAGAAGTTAAAACCTATTGACATGATATTTACTGATTGACACCGGATGCGGCGCAGCGCATTTAAAACCACAGCATAGATCAACAAAAGCAAAATACACCCGGACAAAGTTTGACCGGACAAACGTACGTGTGTGTTCAGTCCCTGCGGTGCAGTGTCCCCTGTCTGTGTGTGTCCCTCACGTCTCCTCTCTCAGACCTGAGGGCAGCTGGTGTTGCTGAGTGTGAATGTCTGAAATTAAATGGCTGCGACATAAATAGCAACAAATTTCAGAGGGACTTCGACAGCGGAACTGATGTCCTTTAGGTTTACGGCGGTTAAAAACGCAGATGGAGACGGAGGGAACCACTTCAACCGGGAGGGGAGTCCGACCCAGAGAGGACCGGTCCGTGACGTGGGACAGTCCGATGACACGCCGGCGTTAAGAACAGACGTGGTGGTCGTTTCTCTGTCGCAGAGCTGAGACAGGTAGGTAGGCTGTGTGTGTTTGTGGGGGGGAGGGGTGAGGAGAAGAAGTTGATTCGCTGCTGTGCGTCCGCCCCTCCCTCCGTTTAGAACAGCTGGATGATGGAATCCCGAGACTTGCCCACTCCTATCCATTTCACTGAAGGAAACAGGAAACTGTTAAACAACCTTGTTCCGTGATCAAGGAACTATAGAGTCTGCAAACATTTATCAATCAAAGTTCCGTACCAGGCACTCCCACGTGATCCTCGATGAAGTGGACATATTTCTTGGCGTTCTCAGGCAGCTCCTCGAAGCTTCTGGTGGCCGAGGTGTCGCTGTTCCAGCCGGGCAGCGTCACATACTGGACGTCCACGCGCTGCAGAACCTCCTGATTGGCTGACGCAGGACCAATGAGAAGGCCAGGTTATCAATAGGTCTCAACCTTAGTACTGAGCATTCAACAGGTCATCATACAGACCAGAGGAAGTTGGATGTGGGTGAAAGAGAGGTTAAACAAAAAACTCTACTGAGGTTAGAGATGCATCTGCCAACATCAATCAAGACTTAATGACCAGATCCACTGAGAAGGTGAATGATGAATGAAAACTACTGCTTCTCAACGCCATTAGAGGGAGTGTGTGGGTGGAAAGGGAACATTTTCAATCTTCAGCTTAAAAGAGCGGAGGAAAACTCGATTTTTGTCTCTTGGACAAGAAGGAGCTTTCAGTCCCACTCGAGGAAACTCACCTGGAAAGTGAGGTATAGGTTCGTTGTCGACGTTGTAGGCGACGCCCACTTTGATCTCAGAGAACACGTCGAGGATGTCGAGCTTGGTGAGCGCTAAACTGAAAGAGAGGAGGGACGGAGAAACACTAAGAAAACATGTAAATACAGTAAGTCATTGAACTGGACTGGTCTACCTCAAATTAAGCAAGAAAGCAAATTGTTTGTCCATAAATATATATATATTATTTCCAATTCTACTAACAACTAATGTTCATTCACAGTAATTGTAGTAAAAATCTCATTTAATCTAGTTTTCATTTTGTTTAGCACTTTATTTTGAAGGATATATTTGTAAATAAAGTTCCTAATTATTGACGATTTTAAAAAACATATCAAAGCTCCAATCAACACATACACAACACAACCGCTTCATACTCACGCTGTGAAGCCATTAATCATGTGTGCATATTTGATGAGCACCACATCCAGCCAACCACAGCGTCTCTTCCGGCCCGTGGTCACGCCCACCTCCTTGCCTCGAGTCTGCAGCAGCTCGCCGACCTCCTGTGAACGAGAGCCGACAGTGTGAGTGTCACGACTTCAGTGATTCAGTGATTCAGTCATGAGACACCAGCCTCTTTGCCCAGGCTTCACTGTGAGCAGGTGTCACAGGCAGATGCATGTGGATCCTGACAAATGAAAGTTTACTGAAGCTGAACCTCCTCTGGGGGGCGCTGTCTGAAAACAGACCTCACTCCAGGGAGCAGAAGGAAGAGGAGGTGAAAATCACATGATAGTGTTGATGTTATGTGGAGTGGAGGAAAAACAAGTTCTCTTTTCCAACAACTTTCTTTTTCAACTCGAGCTCCAACAACTAGTAGTATAAACTCTTCTGCATCACACAGATTCTAAACATGTGAAGATATTCCTTTAGATTGAAGATTATATGAAAATAATCTTAACCATTTAACCAGATCCTTGACATTTTCTAAACTTAATGATCCCTCATGTTTGTATCCTGATGGGAGATGGAAGTCTGTGTGTGTGTGTGTGTGTATGTGTATGTGTGTGTGTGTGTGTGTGTGTGTGTGTGTGTGTGTGTCCTCACGTTGCACTGCTCCGAGGGGAATGCTCCGATGCCCACTCTGGTGGTGTACGCCTTGACCACACCATAAACCTCCCCGACATTCTGAGGTGGCATGCCGAGACCTGTGCACACCCCCCCCACCGTGCAGTTGGACGATGTCACGAATGGGTACGTCCCTGCAGAGACACAAGAAGAAGAAGACCGATGAGATTTTATCGAGCTGTAGATGTTGGCTGAGAAACACCTGGAAAGGGTTCATCCAGATCACAGGTTTGCAAAGCTTCGATCTGTGAACTCCCCGGAACATTAAGACGACTGTGGTACTAAGTAAGCGCCACCTCAAAGGACTTTTGAGTTGGGGGGAGTCAGCAGGTTCCAGGACTACTGGTCGCTCACGTCTGTGCTTCAGGGATTTCTACAAGCATGGCATGAAGCAGGCAGACATCGAGCCCAGCGGCTGGGAGGAAGCTGCAGTGTTTGGAGACAGACTGGTGCGGCAGGAAGCCGAAGAAACCGAACAGGAAACTATGTTCAGATGAGCAGCAGACTCATCTGAACCAGGACCTTCTGCCCTCATCAGTTTAGAGAACTTTTACAGAGTTACTGCTATTTTATTTGACATCTCAGATCATTGAACCGATCACATAATCCTTGGTGTACAGGAGGTTATGTGACACACATCTGTTTAGCTGCACCCAGACATTTCTTTGCATCCTCACATTCCTCCTCTGCTAACATTTTTTCCTCCACTCAAATGTATTTTCAGGGAGTTTCTCTTGAGCCAAGGGGCTGTATAACCTCCTGATGAGTATATGGGATATCGAGCTCTATAGATTACTCTATAAGTTACACAGTTTTAAGCAGGAGCAGAGCAGATTGGTGCTCCAGCAGCAGGCTATTCTTACTCTGTATAAAAAACATCTTCCTAGTTGGAGAGCAGTCAAATCAGCAGCCAAACCACAATAACTAACTTCCCATTGTTTACAGAGGCATGTGCCTCCTGCAGCATCGAGAGAAAGGAAGCACATCATCCTCTAATCTCATTCATCTTTAAATATAATTATTACTACAGTGAAGTGTCTCCAGACAAAGTAGGACTTTGAAGAGGGAGAAAATGTATGTGTTTTTGTTGCACTTGTCATGATAAAGTTGAGCTCGATCCTGCAAGGATTGATACCTCTGACCTACTTTTTCTTTCAGTGACTTGAGAGCATTGAGTCTACACCTGTTGAATGAAATGAGAGATATAAATAAGTTTGCCATTGCAACCACACCTCATTAGGACAAATACGCTTTGGGTGTAGTCCCAGGTTGAAAATCTAAAACTTAACTACCATTCAATGAAGCCTTGTAGCTGAGCCAACAAAACAATGCAGAAAATGTCATCATAACCTCCAGTGTGGTGGAGTTTTTCATCAAGATCCATGAACTATTTTTATTCTTTAACTGTGAACCTGTGAAAATGTGCCAACATTTCCAAACTAACACAAATCCAAACAACCAAACGGGTGAAATAGCTCGACTCGACAAACTGGCTTCTTGATAATTGGGACTCGTTCAACAGAGAGAATCTTGTCCATGATCTGAAAGGTCAACACACTCAGGTAACCTGGTGTACAGGGATCCCTTAGGACAGGCCTGAGGGGACAACCACTCTCACACATCCATCGTTCTCTGGGTTAGGGTTAGGTTTTTTTTTTCAGTGAAACGTGGATATTACCCATGATCCCCGGCTTCCTTAAACAGACAAGCTGCCCCTGTAACAATCCACCAAACTCTGTTAAGAATTCTTCAGTTTAAAACTTTCCTTGCTGAATATTGGAGAAATTTTAAGTATTTTTAACTCAACTACAATTACTTTTAAAGTTGTTGTGCTTGTTACTGACAATTGCAGCTGATATCAGTCAGTTCAATACTTCTCACCGGAGATCGTACACACTCACCAAAGTCACACAGAGAAGTACGTTGAGGGTGAGGAGTGGGAATGGGAGAGGAAACATTCTCCTTGCTCCTTTTTGAAGCTGATATTTTAAGGTTAAAAAAGTTGTAAAGTTGTTGCTTTAATCTGCTCTGTTAAAGTTACAAATTAAAAAATACAGAATATGAGCAAGTTCAGTTTGAGGTTTTGTTATCTGAGAGGAGAAATATTGTCACGTTTTCAAACATCAACCTTTTCGTGAGCATATCTGGATTTAATGTTTACTCTGTCATTCTGACCGACTGCCGATACAGGGTGCCCTCGTGCTCATGCACAGACAGGTGGCGTTCAGTGGTTGTAACTTGTGAGCGTGCACGTGAAGCCTGGATGCCATGAGCACGTGAGTAGCAGTTAGCAGACTTACCGGTATTCCTAGTCTGAGCTCCAAGCAGGCTTTTGTAAAGAGCATCACAAAGCTTTAATGTTTTCTGGGCAACATCACTGGGTCAGTGCAGATGCACGGAACGGTGCTAATGCAATTAGAAATTACATTTATTGTCAGGTTAGCACGAGGAAGGTGTCTGAGCATCACAAGGATCATTGACAAATATAAGAAACAGAGGAAGTTAAGAGTAATCTGTGATTCATGCGCACACATGTACTGACCGAAGTCGATGTCCAGCAGCGCTGCGTTGGCTCCTTCCACCAGGATCTTCTTGGGAGGACCATGAAGAGCCTCGTACATGTAGTGCACTCCATCTCTCACCATGGGCTTGATCTTCTCCACATAATCCTAAACAACACACACATGTTACTACACAAAGGACACTCATGTTTCCAGAATTATTCTTCTGTTGTATTTCTATTACCTTTAATCTGAGGAGCTCTCCCTCTATGTCAATCTCCAGAGTGGGGTACATCGACTTGTACTGCCGGGCCAATGATTTATACCTGGAACACGAATCATCGATCAGTTTAATAACTTCTTCTGTGTTTTAATGAGATTCAAACACAGGAGGCACAAAAACGTGCAAACATATTAGTGTACATGTAGCGTAACAGTGATATTTGTTATCTGATTCCAAAGTTGAAGGACTGACTAGCCAATTTGTTTAGATAACAAAGGTTTTGTTTGTGCAGCTCTTTTCTTCACCAATTGCTGCGTGTTTTATTGTCGGGCTGTTTTTCAAAGTGGAGTTGTTCTCGTCAAAATGAAGGAAATGTTTCATCGAGGGGAAGGGGCATGCTAAGTCATTGGCTAATCAATTACATCAGAATTAATAAGTTAATAACTATCTTAACACATTGCCCAGAGGTCTTTGGAGCACTTTCCCACACACACACTTTAATTCACTTAGACCCAGAGGTCCTGTGGATTGGCACAGACCTTTCAGAGAACTGAGTGAAGTCAGCCAGCAGGTCACATATCCTGAGACCACTGCGTGCAGCCTTGGCCGAGTAGACCGGACCAATCCCCTTCTTAGTGGTCCCGAGACTGGGCGGGGCCAAGAGAGGAGGAAGGGGAGAGAATAAAAATAGAAGTAGTGCTGGTGAGTGATCTCAATCTACAACATGCTTCTTCTTTTTTCATTAACACATTACTGTAAAACACAAAAAATTTGCAGTAGTTTAAATATGACTTTAGGAGAAAACATGCAGATTCTACATCAGACTTTTTAAAGTGACCAAAATCAAGCAGACATTAAAAATCTTCACACTGATTTATTACTTTGAATTAGACTTATTCCTGCTCGTTTTGCTCCCTTTATGCACGGCAGAGTAAAAGATCGATGTACATAACCTGTTAAAGCAGTTAACCATTTTACATATGACACACTCAACGTGTCCCTTTTATAACTTGACCTATAAAAAGGAAAAGTCTTGGCACAGCAGAATCTACACACACACCACACGCAAACTACAGAGTGGAAAACGGCCAAAGATCCTCTGGGGTTTATTTGGTTTCATCATTAGCAGCAGCAGTGTCCGATCAGCAGTTCAGGGTGTGAATGAAGAGTCAACACAGTTTTGACTAAATGCACAAAACACCAACGTTTGCACTTTAATTAATCCTGAGAGCTGTTGACAGAACTTGAATGTGCAGGTTTACAAAACTAGTCTCTTATATCTTAGATTGATATAAATCCTGACTGTTCGGTGCTCTGAGTTCCAACAGCAGGTTCACCAGCCTCTACAGCAATAAGATAACAATTATAATGACACACTACTGAAAATACACGGACACGCACACGCACACACACACACACAAACACAAACACAAAAGTCGGGTTCCGTTGAGTTTAATATTCTAAACACTCCTCAGGCTCAGCTAAACATCCTGCACATGAATTACTGCCTGGACTTACAAAGTATTCAAACTAAATAGTTTTAAAATCCTGTAGATTGAATCATACAACTGACTCTGACCTGGATTAGATAAATGAGATGTCATTGTATAGTGTGTGTCACAATGTGGCCCAGACAAAGGGAACACACTGGTTTATCCAGTCTCTTGGAGACAAAGCAGCGTTCGTCTATCTGTCAGTTCATAAGCTCCACCTGCTCCAGGGCACTCAGTCTGAGGAGCCTTCAGGCGGTGCAGTGCTTAGATTATAGGTGTGTGTCTGTGTGTGTGTGTGTGTGTGTGTGTGTGTATGTCTCAGTAAACTCATCCACAGACAGGAGATGAAGATAAATGTGAGTGCAAATGAACAATGGATGACATGGATTTATTTTCTGTCATTAATTGAACATATACACGGTATGTTATGTGAATGTACATATGTTAACATTGACCCAGAGAGGACAGTTATGTATGTAGATGGATATGCTTTGCTTTATATGAAGAATGTAACCATTAAGTGTCTAAAGTGGTGAGTTACGCGTAGGTGTGTGTGTGTGGCACCCATTTTCAAAGCAACTGGTTTCTTACTTCTTGCCTGCTTGCTCTTGCCTCTGCTGTTCCTGAACACCATCAACAGCTTGGTGGAAGTCAAACACTGCGGAGGAGGGAGAGAGGGGACACACACTCTCACACACCTCAAGAAAAAGCAGGGCTCACGCCGACACACACACTTTGTTTGCATGCACACATTCAAACATTCACACAAAGTTGAAAAAAAAAAGCAAGAAGGAGAACTTACCAATGTGTGCTCTGTCTGAGATGATCAGCCTTTTCTCCCAGCCTTGGAGACCTACACACACAAACACACAGCGCTGGCGTGTTGTTCCTGTTGTTATGTGTGTAGATGTGTGTTAATGTGCGTTTAAAACACTGTTTACTCACTCTTCCCTTTGCGTGCGTTCTTCTCTGCCTCCTCAAACAGGCCTGGAAGGTGGATCACGACACCGTTTCCTAATAAAGCAGAAGACAGAGATTGATGGTTGTGTACGGAGATGCACCCGTTACATATGATTTAATTTAACATGATTTGAACTTTTTCAAAACAGGCACTGACTTATGACCTCTTCTCAAGGTTGATATAAATACATCCATGAGTTGTGACCATTTGTAAAGAAAAGTCTTTACTTCAGTGAAAGTAAGTTTACAAGTATTATCAGGAACATATTTTACAGATAAATATTTGAAATACATGCATCTCAATATATAGAGTTTGCATTCCATTTCTTGGCTTAATGGCTTGTCATGGCAGATGCATGTAATCAGCATGTTGTCTTTAGCCAAGGTCTAAAATGCTCTATAGCCCTGAGTCTCTATCTAATCACCACATTTTAGAACCTTATCATATGTTTGTGTTCTGATGAGGACGTCCTGTGTCGCTGGAATAACAGTTAATAGGTTTTGTCATCGGTTCTTCTTATTATTATTTGAACTTGCATGCACCTACACACACAAACACACACACACACAGTGGAGCTGCTAGGCTGTGGCAGTGGCAGCAGGCGCTCCACACATCCCTCTCTACAGCAGCCTGCCATATTTCATTAGAATAAGTAGCCAGCTGGACTTAATAGACAAGTTGGAGCCAGGTCTGCTGGTCGATCCCCATAAGTCTTTCTGTGAAAAAGGCGAAAGCCAGCTAAGAGAAGAACAGACATAGTGTGGCTCCTTCCCTCAGGCTACGTGACTGTCAAGGGCCTCTCTGCAGAATGCTCTGTCCGCTGGGCTCCTCTGCCGGGTCGTGTCTGAAGCAGGCTCTGCTCGCTCAGGTCTTATCGAGACAGGACCCGACAGAGGAGCCCAGCAGGAATGTGAAGGAACAGGACATCTAAAGCGGTGCTCTGCAGGATGACCCCTCTCTGGAATCTGCCATTACGAAATCCATCATAGTGACAGAAAACTTTGATACCTGTATAAAACTCTGTTGATTTTCTCGTCTACATTAGTAAAACACTGATTAGATTTAAAATAAAACTGAGAATGAATACAGAGCACTGAACTGAGTGGATTCTTAGGCCCAGCAGTACTTTGAGCTAAATGCTAACATGGATCACCACTGGGTACACAAGGCAATATCTGACACCTGACTTAAGGATGTTAGTGTGGTTGAAATGTTAAAGTCACTGGAGTTTAATGTGTGGTGATCTTATCCTCAGTTTACATCACTGTCATATCCAGCATTTATTCTTTTACTCTTTGGTTATGTGTTTACCATTTTTGACATCTCAGTCTGGTTATCAACCAAAGTATTGGACAAACATAGATGTTAATCTGATGATAGAGTGAGAGGTAAAGCCAAGGGATGGTGAAACACTCCTCAGGGGGTCATTAGCATCCGTCAAAACCACACCCCCACCAGAGGGAAATTCTAGGAATAGATACTGAATTTTAAAATTTCCAGTTTGGTCCCCAGTGATAGAAAAGCTGAGTGACCAGCTTCCAGCACAAACAATTAATAGTTGCTAATTGTAATAAGGACCAAAATAAAAATTCTGAGAGAACAAATAAGTTATTTATAATTCAGTTTGTTAACGTGGGCGAACAAGAAACTATATTTAGTTGCATTTTTATATTTAAACAAAACTTCTCCTCCTGTTTCTATTGTTTTTCAAATTAAAATAAGAAAATTACTAATAAACTGAGGGACAAGATCCATGTGGTGGAACACCATCGACTAAAGTGCAATTCATATTTCACACACTGTGCCTGCAAAGGAACATCGATGTGTCGTAAATCAAAAGAGGAAAAAAGCTGAAATGTGATTAAATATCGACAGATCACGTCCAGCATCTATACATGTGGATACGTGGAAGCTCAGGAGACAGAAAGTAAGAGCAAGACGCCATTAGCTGATGAAGTTACTGCAGATGAGTGGCTGTGGCGAAGCCTGCAGTCTGGCTCAGAGTCAAGACAATCACACTCAGTGGAGCAGTCGTCAAAATGGAGGCTGTAACAGTGATGACGAGCATCGACAAGAGGAAGGAAAGATGGCCTTGGAACGGTGTGTGTGTGAGTTTGTGTGTGTCAGACTGAGTTTAAGTGTTTCTGCGTGCTTGCATCGGTGCACGTTACACACCAATGAAGGCAGTGACCTTGGGGTTGATGATGCCGCTGGGGAGGAGGTGAAAGTCGTACTCCACCGAGCCGACCACCACGGTGTGTCCTGCGTTGTTACCTCCCTGCGAAGGAGAGACAAGAGAGAGCCGTGAGCGGGGACAAGCAGAAACACACAGAGGAATGAGATCCATGGAGGCGCTGCGACTTAGGCTCGATGGCGCTGGCAGGCAGGACGAATAGTTTGGCGAGCAGCAACAAGTAAATACACAATCGGCCGACCCACTCTGTCAGTGCTCTGTGTCTGTAACCCTGTGCTGCTGCCTGGAAGAGGCCCGCTCACTGAGCCATCCCATCTCAAGGCCTCGCTCCAGTGTAAACCAACTGACACGTGGTTCAGCAGAGGACAGGTCAAAGGGAGTCAGTGCTGTGGATTGAACATGAGGGTGACTAATCTTCTAACCAAGGACATGTCTTGTCAAGAACTGCTGCTCCTTCCACCACAAAAAGAATAATCTAAATAATCCAGGACTGGCTGTGTTTCTTCATCGCCAGTAAACTTCAGCCTCTAAGCCGCCAGCGCTCAACACAAGATGTGAAGAAATCGTGCGAGGGCCTGGGACACTTGATAAACAACAAAACATTTTACAAATAGAGGTTGATTAATTATGTGTTATACCTTCTTGCCCATCATTGATATTTACTTAACTTTTCGTTTCTTGAGATGGCAACAATTATAGATATAGTTTTATTGGAGTTGATGTTTTTACTGGATATATTTTTAGGCTCAGGAAGTGAAAGGTCAGTGGTCCGATCCCTGGCTCCTCCAGTCTGCAAGTGTCCAGACACTAAAGCCCAACTTCAAATTCTTACACACGCACTGTAAGAATGTGTGTGTGTGTGTATGGGTATAAATATAAATCTGTCAACTTTTAGATGGTTGATCAAAATAAGACATCTGAAGACGACACGTTGAGCAACAAGTGAACTTTGGACTATGCCAGTCAGTCAGTCCAAATCATGCAGTACCTCTATGTCTTGCAGTGTTTTCAGAATCACAAAGTCATGCTTGTTAAAGGTAGAGTTGGTAAGTTGTTAAAATGTTCTTTGTTGTCTGGGACGTCCTGATCATGTCCACCGCTCGATGGGAGCTGAGTGTACCAACAGGCAAAGACACTGTCACTGTGTTGGCGGCTGCTTGTAATGTGCATGCTGCTTGTTTTTAGTTTTTCCCGAGGCGATGATATCAGCTGCAGGTCCATTCATGCCTCTGCAGCTTGCGTCACAGCTCACTACCTGAGGTGCCGACTCAACTTAGGCCGTCCTGTGACCAGGATGTGTTCCTCACCCTGTGGATATAAATGAAGCTCAGCATGTGCCTCGACCACACAGAGTTATTCCTGGCCACGGCAGTACCCTGAAGGTGGAGAGGGGGGGAGCAGCCGGGGGGGGCAGATGCCTCTCCTTTTTAGCTACATTTACGATCCGACCCACCCCCCGCAGAACCTAACTCCACTTCTCAGTCGGTCCCATGATCGGCTTCTTATCACGTGAAGCTCAACTTCTGGTACTCAAACGCTTGGCCTGTGGTTTGTTTCACTCAAGGGTCTGATATGAATTCTGCATGACAGACAGATGGAAGTTTTTCTAACACCTCTGTCAGAATAAAGCGAGAGTTTCCTGTTGGCTTTGATGGATCAAGACCCGATCTGAACACGGATCACCTTGGCACAGCAACCGTTAAATTCCCAAATGTTGGCTGGTAACCACTTTTCAAACACAAGGGACACTCTGGTCAACACCTTTGTGCTCATTGATTGACGGCCAGATTGAATTCCTTATCCTGTATCAAACGTGTGTGTGTTGCGTATGTAAGGCAGCGTGTCTCCGAGCAGCGGGGTCACCTGGTGAAAACAGAAACCGCCTCCTGAATAGGCTCAAGGTCTCAAGTTCGAGTCCTTGGCAACCACCTCGAATAATGTTTAAACAAGAAATCGAAGCCAGTCGTGTGTTTGTCTTCCCACAACTTGGATTGTTCCCTCGTAATGGATCACGACTATTCATTGACGTTCGCTGCGTATTGTGTCATCAAACCTCCCCAAGTTAAGCGTAGATCCACAGGGGGAGGAAGGTGACCCAGGAGGATCATGGGTCAAGAAATGAAGGCGAAGACAACTCCCATGATCCTACAGTGCTTCACGGGATCATCAAGTTAGAACAAAGCTACATTTTGTACGTTTGAGGATCCAAATATCTTCATGCATACAAACTCTATTTACCTTAATGTCCAGTGAAAGGACAAACACAGCAATAACCAAGCCTTGGTTTCAGCAAACATCTCCAAAGTCACCCGAGTCCAGTGCTTCCACAAAACCGTGTATTATTGTTATGACACGACACATGGCAAGTTAAGTGTCTCCTGGCGAACAAACACAAAATACTGGCTTAACTCGTCATGTAAACACAACAGGGCTTCTTAGAAAAATGTACACCTACAGGCAGGAAATAACTTGATGTTCTTGTTTCTAAGCTTTTAATCCAGATACGCTGGAGGTTACAGCAAGTTATATTTGAGACTATTAAAAATCTAGTGATATGGAGGAAATCCGTGTGTTTTCATTTTTTCTGACTTTATTGTGTCGTTTTCTTGTTTTGTCAAAGTGCGATTTCCGCCAAAACACATTTAAAAGCAGGTCTGAAATTTAACTTTATAAAACTGAATAACTCCATAATGAAATTAATGTCTAAGACCTGTCGTTCTAAAAATTCATATTATTCGATTTAAGACTTTTTAGGGACCACTGAAACTTTGTTCTTGGAACATTGTGCAGTGACAGGCATCCTCTTGATTCTGTAATTTCAGGAATCTGAACTCCACATCCCCTCTCGTTCATTCAGCTCTGTAGTTGAGTAATAACTCAGAAAAAATGACTGTGGCAAGAAAATCATTCCGTGTTATCACAGTTCATCCACCTTTCTGTGGCTCCTGGCAGATTATTTGATTTCTCCAGCTGTCGCTTATTTTCTAGATTAATTAATTCATTATTCTGCCTCTAAAATGTCACAGGACGTTAGAGAAGAATCCATAATAACCCAAGACAACACATTAAAACTGCTTCCTTGTCCGAACAAGACTCCAAACATGAAAAAGAACAAGAAAAGCAGTAGTACTAGTTTTTGTCAACTGACTGATTCAGCTCTAAAATATGTATTCACTCGTCACAAGAAGAAACACCTGATGATAGAAACATGCACTTTCTCTGATCTGTGGAAAAAGTTTGTTTTATTATTATTTTCTATGTGATCCTGCCACCAATGTGCTGAGATGTTTTGAAGCTACACACTGTAACCCCAACTCTGAATTCTAGGAAAGGAGACATCCGAGCCGTAAGTTACACCGGGCAAGAATGCTGGCAAGGCCTATTTTATAAAAAGATCAATGCTATCAGCTGTAGCACTTAAGCCTACAGTCCCACATCAACACGCCCCCAACTAACACACACACACACACACACACATACACACACTAACATGCTGTAACGTATGGAGGAGACGTTGTGGATATTTTTACATGAGGAAATAAAGAAGCTCAGGAGAATGTCTGTTATGCCATCTTGTTATCGACTGACACAACTATCGGGCATCTGACTATACAGAGTTAATACACACTGGGAACGGATAAGTAGGAGACTGGGTGTATTATGACAGAGGCTAATGTAAAGGAGGACAGAAATAATGATTTTCTTAATTGATAAATCTGCGGATTATCTCCTCAATAAATAATTTTGTTCGAAGAAAATCCAAAGTGATGAATTTATATTGCTTGTTCGTCTCATTTCAACCAAAGATACTTAATTTAGAGTCACGTGTGATAAAAATGCAGCAGATCCTTATAGATGAGAGGCTAGGATACAAAATGATTGATCAATAATCGACATTTGTTACATGTCAATATCCTCTCACTGTTTCTACTGGACAAAAATGGCACAACACAACAATCATATACATTTTAAAATGATTAGAAGTAGAAGTGAAACTATTAGGGTCACTCAGTTAATGTCAGTAAACACAGACACACAAACAAACAAACTTTCAAATCAATCCGATTTTTCAAACGACTCCAAAGTAACTCAACGAACTGAGTAAACTATGATGGAGCCCATTTTACCGAGGGAAGTTCGAACTTTGACGAAGCTTTAACTGATAATTCACCATAACAATGTGACAGTGGTCACGATTGTAACACACCTACAGAGAATCCTCCCTGAAACTGCAGCTCCTC
This sequence comes from Platichthys flesus, assembly GCF_949316205.1. Classification (NCBI taxonomy): domain Eukaryota; kingdom Metazoa; phylum Chordata; class Actinopteri; order Pleuronectiformes; family Pleuronectidae; genus Platichthys; species Platichthys flesus. The sequence continues at coordinate 5,795,788 of NC_084956.1, forward strand.
TCAGCTTTGTAAGTTTGAGCTCATTGTATAAATATTAGGATTACAACAGGAACGACATGTTGACGATGTCACACTGTAAACACATCAATGTGTGGAGAATGAGTCTCTGTTAAGGTTCCAGTGGCAGCTCCCGTTCCTGATAATGCTAAAATATGAAAGTTTGTCGTTAAATATCGGATCCCAAACTTCAAAGACTTGATAAATTATTAACTTGGTGTTGTCACTACAGTTTGAGGATCTTCTCCATAGTACTCACATCTCTCTGAGAGCGGGGGAGGCTCATAGAAACAGCTGTTTATGGCTCCGGGTGCTCTCGCTCTATCTCTCACTTGTTGACCTTCCATTCACTTCAAATTACGGCAAGAAAGTTTTGTTTAACCTGGTTCCTTTATTCTTTGATTTCATGTTTAAAAATTCGTCACAGATTTTATATTGTTTGTCTCCGCAAGAGGCAGAGCAGAAAAATGAATCACAACAATAATTGTTTAAACCCAAGCTTACTGTTTTGGTAACATGTTGTTCCTGAACGCAGCAAGGAGCCTGAAACTTCCTTCAGGAGTTGGTGGAGACCAAAATAGAGCAAAAGAGGAGAGAGGGCAATAGACTCAAATTCATTTGGAAGCTAAAAGACTTGACTGCAAATGAATGATTAAGCTGCTCTCTGACTGCTGGAGGCATAGAGAACCGAGCAAGCAGGTTTTGGCTCACAACTTATTTCCGCAGTGCAGATGAGTTTTGATTCCACTGTCAGAAGAGTGTTTCCCCACAGAACATGTACAGACTCCACAGCAGCAAGAACAGGATGAGCCGCATGGTGCCGTCAGCCAAACTGAGCTCAGCTGAGCGGTGCCCAGACGTAAAGCGATGCCAAGACATAAGGTTACGATCCAGTCAATTTGACCGTATTAACTTTTAAACCACTCCCCTCCGGAGTGGATGTGCTTTGAGCCTTGAGAGCATTTCATCAGACGCTTTGTGTGTCGCAGCAACTACAGAAGACGTTTGTGATCCCTCAAAGACGAACTGTCACTGTGCACATGCCTTTAAACCAGGTGTTCCACTTGGTTTTGGCAACGAGCGTCATTGGTTGGTTTATCAACGCATGTTGTCACTTATCTTGTTTTGCACCACGTCCCCGCCCAGCCTGTTCCAGTGCATGAACTGGCAAGGACAAAAACTGTTTTCAAGCAGAATAAAAACATCTGAGTATGAAACCTTCGGGGCTTATTAAAATTCAAGTGCTTATTAACTCACAGCCATGTTATTATTATCAAAACACTGGATTTCAACAGGGCACCGTGACATAAGAGATTTAAACACCCACTTCTGCTGCTTTGTCGATCTTAAAGTCGTTAATATGAGTAATGTTTGGGTTGCCAGGTTGTGACACTTTGCTCATTGCTCAAAAATAGAATAAGGAAAATCTGTATTTTCCTCAAGGCCATAAAACAACAAACCAGCAATGGGTTTCCTGTCCTGTCTGTGTCATTCATGCAAAATGCCTGTGACTATTACTGACTCACTGGAGGAGGATTTTAGAAAACCTTTTTTTTAAAAGCCTTCATCCGTTAATTACTGATTAATTCACCTTTTCAATGTTTTCTCCTGAAGAAACGTGTGGGATTATTAAATGATTAATTAGTAATTGTGTCTGCTCTTAAAAAGCATAATAAATAAAGTATTACTCATTAACAAACCCATTAGTTCCTGTTTATAAACCTGTGTCTTATTGTTGCCTGATCGGTGTAATGGAGCCGACACGGAGTCAGGAAGCTGTCATCCCAGATCCTGGAGGAGACAATCAACTCTAATTAATGGAACTCATCATGTACTGAACTGTTCAGACATGAATGAATTCAGGCTGTCTGCGGTTCGAGTCCCTGTTTGCTAGCGAGGCTTCCTGCTGTTACGCGGAGGGAGGGAGGGGGGCAGTGGCCGGACTGAAGCCGCCGTGCGAGGTGATGCTCTCGGTCACTTCAGGCAGAAGACGCCGCTCTCGTCCTCCTCGTCATGTGCACACGACAGGAGACGACTCCCCGCAGCGCTGGAGGTGCGAGGCGCCGGGAAGCAGCTAGCGGAGAATTCAAGGTGACATTAGCAAAACACACACGGCGGGAGCAGCACGCAGACCCCGGGGTGCTGCAGCTTAGCTAGCCGGTTCCCCGTTAGCCGCTGCTCGGGTGTGACACCCCAACCTGGCGCCGCGGTGCTCCGGTGCTCCGGTGCCTACGCTGCTGCTGCTGCGGGGAGGGGGTGGCGATATCTCCGGTAACTAGCCTGACAAGTGAGGGCGGCACGGAGGAGCTAACACCAACCTGACATCTGCACACCATGTCCGCGTCCTGTGCCAGCAGATCCACAACTTTGCCTTTGCCCTCGTCGCCCCACTGCGCCCCGAGCACCACGGTCACTCTGTTGCCCACGGGCGGTCGAGGGGGCCGTGCGTCCCCGCTGCCGTTCGGGGCCCCGTCGGGTTCCTGGCTCCCGCTTTCCGACATCTCAGCTGGGTCCCTGGCTCGGTGGTTCGGTGACTCGCTGCTTCACTCGTGCGCCTCTCACTATCGCGCTGCCGCACCGACGAGAGGCTGAAGTTAGTCTGTGCTTCGATGGTGGAGGCACGTTCACATGTCGACTCCCTTTTATGCGATCGATGGTCGAGAGTGTAATGGATTTGATCCTTTTGTGAAAAAAGGGTTCGAGGAAAAACCACGTTCACCTCCTGTGGAAACTTTGTGTAATTTATCACAAGTGGCATTGACAGTATTTTCACCATCAGACCACAACAACCTGCCGAAAACCACCAGTTATACTGGTTAAATCAGAACTAGATTTACTAATAAAAACTTACTTATAAATTCTAACATTATACTAACAATAATTACCTTTTAAAACAGAGCTTCAGATTTTTTTTAACCTTTTATTGTATACATGATGACACGGTTTTTTCCATTCAGACCACAACGACAGGTCAAAAACCACATGTTATATCCTTTAAAACCTGGACTAGATTAACCAATAAACACTTTCTTATAAATAATTACATTATAATAACAGTACATGTGTTTTGCCTCACAGATCTTTCAAATCTTCAGATCTGTGAGACCTTTATTTTATACATGATGACACTGGTCTCATAATAATGTCTCTGATGAGTGAAACTTGTATTTAATTTGTGAGAAACACACAACAGTTTTCACAGAGTCTAGCCTGGACTAGAAAAAAACCTTTAAAACGCAGACCCAGATTATATTATATTATTTGACCCAGAGTCTTTTATGTTATTTGTGAAAACACTGTATTTTTTAATTAGACTCAGATTAATCCAGATTAAAAAACAGAGTCAGGTTTGTGAGACCTTTGTTTTATTTGTGTATTTGATGAGAGAAGACAGTAAAATCACCTTTATTTTATATTTAAGAATAAAACGAAGGGTTCTCTGAAAATAGTCTTGGTCCAACTAACTCCCCTCCAAACGCCCAATGGTAAACTAACTTCAGAGACGAGCCCACTCCACGGCAACGTTAGACGCGAGGAAGTAACACACCTCGCGCATGCGCACAAGTATCTCCAAACAAAACGCTACTGCACTTCTAGGTGAAAAGGAAATACAAATCAAGTGAAAGACATGAGCAGCAGCAGTTTATATTTAAGTCATATTCAATTTACCAGGTTATCAAATAACCAATGTACAACAATGTATAATGCTTTAACTTAAATAGAATTAAAATAGGAGGTGAAACCTCTTGATGCTTTTACAATATTTGAAGAACCTCCGACTTTACTGGAGGGGTGTTAAAGTCAGAGCTCAAGAAAATAAACATCCAGGGAAACATCCAGTGAAACATCCAGTAAAATATCCAGTGAAACATCCCGTGAAACATCAAGTAAAATATCCAGTGAAACCTCCAGGGAGATCTCCAGGGAAACATCCAGTGGATCATCCAGGGAAACACCCAGTGAAACATCCAGGGAAACATATAGTGAAACATCCAGTCGAATATCCAGTGAAACATCCAGTGAAACATCCAGTGAAACATCAATTGAAACATCAAGTTAAACATCGGGGGAAACATCCAGTAAAATATCCAGTGAAACATCCAGTGAAACATTAAGTAAAATAGCCAGTGAAACATCCAGGGAGACATCCACGGAGACATCCAGGGAAACGTCCAGTGAAACATCCAGTGAAATGTCCAGTGAAGCATCCAGTGAAACATCCAGTAAAACAACCAGTGAAAGATCCAGTGAAACATCAAGTAAAATATCCAGGGAAACATCCAGGGAGAGATCCAGGGAGACATCCAGGTAAACATCCAGGGAGACATACAGTCAAATGTCCCGTGAAGCATCCAGTCAAACGTCCAGCGAAACATCCAGTGAAACATCAAGTGAAACACTAAGTGAAACATCCAGGGAAACATCAAGTGAAACATCCAGTGAAATATCCAGTAAAACATCAAGTTAAACATAGAGTGAAACATAGTGAAATTTCGGGTGAAACATCCAGGACGTAAAAAAGTATTTGTAGCTGCAACTTCGTCCGCTCAGCGAAAATATTCATAAAAGAATCACGCCGAAGGTGAGAAACAAGTTCAGCCAGTTAAATCATGTTTTGTAAAAGTGGGTCATGTTCAGGATTTCCTGGTGGAGCTCATAAAGCTCCACAGCAACGTTATACACAAGGAAGTACACACCTTGCGCATGTGCACAAGTATCTCATAACAAAATTATACTCTCCTCTTTGTGAACAGGAAATATAAATAAAGTGAAAGACATGAGCAGCGGCAGGTTTATACTTCAGTCAAATTCCATTTACAAGGTTATCAAATAACCAATTTACAACAATGTATAATGCCTTTACTTGTAAGTTTCTGGAATTAAATAGGAGGTGAATCCTCTTGATGCTTTTACAATCTTTGAAGAACCTCCGACTTTACTGGAGGGGCATTATAGTCAGAGCTCAAAGAAAAGAAACATCCAGGAAAACATCCAGTAAAATATCCAGTGAAACATCCCGTGAAACATCAAGTAAAATATACAGTGAAACACCCAGTGAAAAATCCAGTAAAATATCCTGTCAAACCCCGAGTGATACCTGAAGGGAAACATCCAGTTGATCATCTTGGGACACATCAACTGAAACGTCCTATGAAACATCCAGTGAAACATCCGGTAAAACATCCAGTGAAACATCAAGTGAAACATCAACATAATTATCCAGTGAAACATCCAGGGAAACATCCAGGGAAACATCCAGGGGTTTGACCAGTGAAACATCCAGTGATATCTCATGTGAAAGATCAAGTTAAACATCCAGAGAATCATCCGGGGAAACCTCCAGGTAGACATCTTGTGAAACATCCAGTAAAACATCCTGTCAAAAATTCAGTCAAATATCCAGTGAAACATCCAGGATATAAAAAAGTATTTGAGGTGCTCCTTCGTCTGCTCGGAGAGGATGTTCATAACAGAAAGAAGCCGAAGGTGAGAAACAAGTTCAGCCGGTTAAATTTTGTTTTGTTAAGGTAGGTCATTCTAATGATATTCAGGTTGGAGCTCATTTCAATAAGTCTTTGTTTGGTGTAGTGTTTATTATAAAGATCAACAGGAATAACACAAACAGAACAGGAACAGTGACACAAATAGAATAAAACCAACAACACATTTACAAGAAATTTACATGAAAAAGATCTAGATCTAGATTAAGTGATTTTTAAAGCCAGATGCTGTGTTCACGTCTCTGCAGTCGCTCCATGATGATCCAGTGAACCCCGATGTTTCCAGTGTGAGTGAATAAGACTGAAGACTGAGAGCTGAGGAAGCCTGAAGCTCAATTAAGAGAAGAAATTACATATTTCAATGATGACAAAACGAGTTTGTTACCTTCATCATCCTTCCAACATTAGTCAAAGCTCTCTAATATGCATCATCTGCGTATATTTCAGTTGGTATACTCAAAGAACATGTCATCGTTTGAATTATTAATTTCTGGATGCATCCACAAAAATCAATAGCCCTCACAAACAAAGCAACCTTAATTCTAATATGTCATTTGTGGTTTACAGACTTGATGTGGGTTGGAAAACAAACATAGACATGCAGAGAGAACTGGTAAAATCCCAACCCCCCATTAACCAATACCCACAAGACACTAACCACAGTGTAGTAAGGCTCTAAAAGACATTCAGCATTTGAAGTGGTTCAAGTTGCCATCTTCAATAAAGCACTGTCGATTTTATATTATGGACACGACAATAGACTTTGAACTCAACACTTCTCTGTTTTCCTTCAATGTGCAGCAGGTATTTGGTTAAAACATTGACTGGAGGTGACACACTGGAAATCATCGTGAGTTTCCATGTGTTGTATCTTGAATGATTTGGCTCCCTCTGATGGTGATCAAAAATACATGCAAGTGTCCCTTTGCTCATGTTATTGAGCACTATGCTGAACATGTTCTGATCCCTACACTCATTAAGTCACTGCTGCATGAGGAGAGGTAACATGTTTTTTGCAGACTTGTTGTTTTTATCTTTTCGTACCTGCTGCAGATGGAGGAGCACAGTGCCAGGTACAGCTCCCATCACGACTGTCCTCTCCTGGCCTTTGAGCTCAGCGTGGGACAGATGGTCGTGTGGGTGTGGACGGAGGGACAGAGCAGGGAGCAGTGGGCACAGGTCACGACTCAGGCTCCCCCGAACAGAAGCCTTTGTTATTGACAAACTGGCTTCTGTTCGGAGTGCAGGGTTTTCAAACCTGGGTTTTATGAGAATGGTCAGATAGAGGGCTCTGGTTGGCAGGTATAGGCAGACAAACAGAAAATCCAAACTCTAAATGCACTGAGAGACACTGGGGGACAGAAGCAGAAGCACAGTGTTTGACTGAGGAGATATAAAGATGACAAATGAGTGAGTGGTGACAGGGCTCAGTGGACGAAGGTGAAGCAAACCAGGGAGATCAGACATTCACAAAACAGGAAAAATGGACAAAGACAGGAAGTACACCATTTAACAGACTTACCTGAGATATCAAAATAAATTAATAACTCAGTTCCAGGGCCGATCCTGTTTTCCTTTACTGGTAGTTTAACAATAAACTCATATTATCTATAAACAACATGTGATTATCGTTCTCTTCTAAAGAAAACATGCATTTTATTATTAGTAAACGTTTGCATCCAAAAGAAGAAATGGATGGACTCCAAATCTAAAATGTAACTTTTCCATCAATAACAGAATAATATAATATAAGTATAATAATATAATATTGGGGATGTACTGGTGGCACGGACATTTTTTGTGTATATAACTATATAAGTTGTGGATATAAATTAATTACTTGAGTAAACTTTTACACATCCGCCACATCATTATTTTTGGAAGGGATATTTCTAAATTGACCTGGGGTGCAAGGCCATTAGTATATTTTTATAAATCCTTAACATATATATCAATATAATTGTTATTTTATATATATTACGATTAAGATTAAAGATTAAGATTCGTTTATTTATACTATGTATTTTAATCATTTGTTTTCTTGTTGTGCTGCTCTTTGACGTTGTGCTCAATATATAAAGCTAGTCCACCGCCGCTGAGTTCCTGCAGGGGGCGACAGATCCCTGACATGCGCACTGCGCTTTGTTTATCACCACTTCCGTAGCCTGTCAGCTAACAGCCCAGAGAAGTGGCCCCGTGTAGGAAGCTGCTGTTCCGGGGGGGAAGAGTAAACATGTCCGCCCCGCTGCTCCTCAGGGTTTTCGTGACGGAAAGACTAACAGCTGCCGCCGAGGAGATTCTGCAGGTGTTTGAACGAACCATCGAGAAATACGAGGAAGAAGCTTCCAGGTCCAAACAGGAGAACGCTCGGCTGAGAGGTTTACTGCAGGAGTTCTCCCACCAGAGAGGTCCGTTACAGATGAGATGATTGTTATTATCTGTATTATTATTAAACTCTGAGTTACCACTGTCAGGAATCAGCTGTTAGAATATTCCTGATTTTAATAATTGAGGTTTTATTTGTTTTATAAACCTTAAACTCGATTTAAAATAAAACTACAGTCCATGAAATTTTAGGTTAAGATCCACTGAAGTCCTGAAAAGTGAAATGTTTACTCTTGATGTTTATTTTAAGAAGATGTTTGTGTTTGAATCGCTTAGATGTGCACGTGCACAACATCTGTAACACAACATGGATAACTTGTCCCTGATTGATGAGAGGCTGATACAAATCTTTAAATATATATATCTGATACTTTTTAAATCGATTACAACATAGGGAAAGATATTGGTTGATATTTATTTTTTTATTTACTTGTGTCACGTCACATTTTCAATAAGGATCATTCATCAAACTTTATCAGTGGTTGTTACTAGCTTCTCAAATGTACAAATTGAAATGAACTGTTTCTTCTATTTGTTGAACAACTAGACACTTGAAGGTTGCAGTTAAATAAATACTAGGCTGCAGAAGTTTTAAGTTCTTCACCTTTTTGTTCTAGACCTCCCTCCGTCATCCATCTGTAAAGAGGAAACCCCCGCTGTGCGGCACCACTGTGAGCACGAGCCCAGACTCAGCCCCAGTCAGACGGAGCCGAGACGCATTAAAGAGGAAGATCAGGAGGTCTGGGCCTGTCAACAAGATGGAGAACCGGCTCAAGAGTCTAGGGATGATAACGACATGTATCTACCCCTTTCAGCTGTGTGGGACGGACACGAGCAGGAGGACGCAAAACCGTCTTCGAAAAGTCCAACTCAAAACAGTGACAGTGAGGAGCAGATGGAGGAGTCACCCGAAGCTAAAGCTCTACAGTTCATGCCCCATTTCGCCCCATTCCCAGCTTCACAAACTCAGATCCAAGATGGTCGGGAACACGAACGACCTGCTGCGAGTTTCACGTCAAACCAAACGAAGACAGTTCAAAACCAGGGTTCGATTATCACCTCCAGGGAGTCCGCTGAGGTTTCTCATTTGAGTTCCCTCGCACCCGGCTATCACTGCTACTTGTGCGATAAATCCTTTGCCTCCAAACACCACTTGATAAACCACGCTTTGCGCATGCACTCGATGGATGCAGGTTTCCCCTGTGCTGTGTGCGGAAAGGCCTTGCAGTCCAGCGATAGTCTCAACGTGCACCTCAAGTCACACAAGGCCTCCAGGTGCTGTCACGTGTGCGGTAAACAGTGCAACAGCAGCACGGCTCTGGCGGAACACATGACCAGCCACACGGGGGTGAAGCTGCACCGCTGCCAGGTGTGTGGGAAGGAATGCAGCCGGAAAGGAGACTTAAAGATCCACATGAGGATCCACACGGGCGAGAAGCCTTTCTGCTGCTCCTTCTGTTGTAAGAGCTTCACCCACAGCGGACATCTGAAGAAGCACCTGAGAAGCCACACGGGGGAGAGACCCCACCGGTGTAACATCTGCGGCAAAGGATATCTACAGAGCGCACACCTCAAGTACCACTTAGGGACTCACACACAGAAGTACTGATTCATGCTCATCCACCATAGGCCCAGAGCCAATTCTTCAGAAACCAATTACTAACCCTACCTTTAATGAAGGAATAGTCGTCAAGTGCAATTTGAAGTTCAGTGTCTTGCCCAAGGACGCTTTAGCAGGCAGGGGTTGAGGAACCGGGGATCGAACCCTTAACCTACTGATTAGTTAGTGACCAACTCTATCTCCTGAGCCGCTACTTAAATAAGAAGTCCATGGACAAAGTTTTTGTTTAACTTATTGCTTCCTCTCACATTGTTGATCATGATCAGTTATATCACTTGTATAATTAGACAGTGAAGATGGGCTCTGACATTTTTTCCTCTCCAGCTCTCACTGAGGATCTTCTGAGGTCTTTTTTATTTCAATGCTACTTTAAAATAACATTTATTAATTTTTGAGAGTTGGTGTCGAAGGGAAGAATTTAAACTTTTACTTCTCTGGTTCAGAAAAACATTTCTCTCTCAGCGGTTTGATAAATTCTGGCCCGGATGTTTACAACATGTTCCATGACCTTTTGTTCTGATGGGAAATCTTTACTTTAACAACAAATAGAGCTGTGCTTTGTTCAAGTAAGAGTAATAACACTGTAGTTGACATAAAAAGAAATAAACCATCTTTGTCTGTATTCTTTGTTTTTTTATATGACATCATTAGAGTGCTGTTGACCCTGTGTGTTGTTTTGATGATCGAGTTCAAAGTTTCTTTAAACAGAACTTAACGGGAACAGGAAGCAAATCTTACTTTATCATGTGAAGTTTGATTTAGCAGGTTCACTGTTCGCTTCTGCAGCATTTTGTCTAATGCAAATGAAAAAGAAAACTTTCAGAGCTGGGTACTGTATTGATAAACAACGGATTATATTCAGATATATTCTAGATCGTTTTTGTGTTGTTATGCTAATAATATTATAGGAACTGTGTAATTTGATAGCTGAACACTTTTTCATTTACCTTTTCTGAAGTTGATATGAACGCTGACACCATTTAAACTTCCAGAAAAACTTCGCATCATGTTTGTCATTGTCTGATCAATTTAAGTGTAATATTCACTCACTGTTTTCTGGTCTCAACCAACTCCTGAGGAGAGTATCAGGTTGTTTAACTTCTCTGCTTTACCTACTTCACAAGCTAGTTGCTTTTTTTAATCTGCTTTTTACAGAAAAGTAGGTCAATGAGCGGGAGACAGACCATTTTTGGGCATAAACCAAAACAATTAGCCAAAAGCACTGCAAAGCTCAACCTCCATTTACTGTTATTTGATAATATCCAGCAGAGGTCACTGTGACAGCTGTTATTTTGTTTTGGTGAATATTTGGTAACATAATCTAGCAGTTTTATGCAGACTTCTAAATTTACCTGTGTGGTTGGTGCAATATTTGCATTCAAACTGCATATGAGGTCACATGAATCTACGTATTATGAATCTGAAACATCCCACTACGTCTTGTATTTCTTTTGCATCTATTGATTTGTATTTTTTTAGGACCGGATCTGCCACAATGCATTCCAGAGGGAGGTCAGACAGGAAGGTATTTCTCCTCATCGTCAGTAAAAACAAAGCAAACATGTCTCCTGAACTCAAACTGACTTCAAACACTTCAAGTTCAAAGTCTCTGAAGTATTTTGAAAACACGTCATCATTGTTTGCTGCTGTGAATTCCTTTGGGGGGAAACTATAACTTAAAAGGGTGAAAATGACCTTGAATTAACTGCTGGGATTCTCACGTTGGCTTCATTTCTTCTGAAGAAGTGTTGAAATAGTTTAGAGTTACAGAAACACTTCTCCAAATTTGTGTGAAATGTTTTAAAACTGAACTGCACTTTAAAGGCAAAGACTAAATATAATATAATTTAAATCCCCTATAAAGATACACACACACATATATCACTATAAATGTGTTTGTCTGTATAGTCATTCACTATCATCATGGACTTCTAACTCATTATTTAACTCACTTGCTCTCAACTACATTATAGATGTCCTAAAGCTACATGTACATAATGTTTATATATCTCAGCTTAGATATCATATATTATAAAATCAAACAGAAAAACCAACTTTTTCAATCAAATTGAATGTTTTTTTAAATTATTATTCCTTCATATTTTTTTAGTTTTGGTTTTATTATTACCTTTTGATCTGTTTATGAAATGCTTTTATTTCTTATTTGCACTAGTCTCTAAAGTCTTTTGATAATGTCAGCTTCTCTGACCTCTCACTTGCTGAAGTGCAACACAAATACAGTTTGTTTGATCAATGTTTATTATTTTAAATTCAGTCCTGGTCTGAGAGGAACATGATCCACCAGTAGGTGGCACTGCAGGAGCCTCTATGCATCAAACTATTTCCTGGAGTTCACACAGACTTTTCCAAACGTATGAAACAAAGCGAGCAGAAGGGAGGGGTCTGCTGTTTGACCTTGTTTGTATCACTGAACTCTAGTGATGAAATATTTTCCTAAGATACTGAACAATTCCACTATTATCTGGAACATTTTGCTGATCTTGCAAACCTCACTGAAATGTTATTTCATTAAACTCCACTTTGGGAGAAGCGGCTCCAGCTCCATGTTTTGTCCCAAGCTCTCATTCCTAATGCAGCAGGTCCATTGTTATTCCAAGACTTCATTTCCATTTATCTACTTCTCAGTGTCATGGAATCGCAGCAAAATGAAATTCACACAGTCACCAGGATTGAGCCATTTAACCCTGACCTTGTGGTTTAACGAAGGACCATTAAGGCATATAAAGCTGAGCTGGGACCGCTCCCCGGTGGCCTCTATCTCACACAGGAGCTCATTCAGGAATCTCTGTGTTTGGGAAGCTGCTTCGGGCGATTTAGATTCTAGATTGTAGAGCTAAAGGGCTGATTAGGCCCCAGTGACCTCCAAGCCTAAAACCAACTGCCCCTAATCTGGTTATGCAATCCCCCCCCTATAGACCCTGTAGCTTGCAACCTGCCCTGGAACCTCTGGGTACAGTTTCCCACATGTCAGCTCAGGTCTCGTCCAATGCCAAAATCCAGTCAGATGTTTTTTTTTGGAAACATCGTGACCTCGAATCACGTCTCAACTTCAGAAGGAGCGAGCCTGAGCTACACGGAGTCGTTACACTGAACTGTACATTCCTCTGTATTTGACCCAGACTGACGTTATTACAGCAAATTGCCCCGTTCTTTTCTGATGTAAAAAAAAAAAGAAAGAAAAGGGGGCAAGAGGTTAATCTTCTGTGGAGTCCAGGGACCTGGAGGGATTTTCTTTATGTGGGTCAGACGGGGTCTCACAGATTAAAATGACACGGGTGCACACCGGTAGGTTTTTCTGTGGGTGGGTGTGAGAGAAAGTGACATTTTTGCACATACGCGTTGTTTCGAAAGGGGCATTCATCAGGAATTCCTCCGGCCTTTCGGTTGCATAACTGGGTCATTGAGTTACTTCACCGTGACGCCCAGTAAAAAGTTTCTGCGCAGGACCGAGCCGGCTTCAAGAATCTGAGGGGAATCCACAATGTACTGCACGCCCAGGTGGTGATGGAGTCTACAGCAGAGACGATGAATGGATGGAGGAGGAGATCTGACAGGATGGTCCTCATGGGTTCGGTGTGGAGGAGGAGGAGGAGAGAGAACATCTGGTAGACATCCAACCAACTGCAGGGTTGAGCAATGGAGATACACATTTGTACGAGCAGTGCTTTACTGTATTTATGTTTGTGTTGTTCTAAATCATTTCACACATCTGCTGAAATGTGGGGCGTCTCTGGGAGAAGACTTTGTCAGACAGGAAAATCAAAGTGATTCATGTTATTGGATAAAGACTTTAACATCGATGTGAAAGTGCAGATTTCTGTTTTTTATTTTCCAGTCATGCTGTGTAAACTCAAAGATGTTTATTTTGTGGAAACCCCTGAGGGGGGGGGAGGTCCAGAGAATACATTTCCTCTGTTGTTTATTCTCTATTGCTAATCCCAGTGTATATAAATCACATGCTGGACCTTTCATACAGCGAGGAGCTCGACTATTAAAAGCAGTGGGAGTGAGTGACGCTGCTGCTGCTACAGTCGTGTCAGTGGATGGGAAGAGTTCCAATCACAGTTTCCTCACAGCCCCCCCCGACACAGATCTGATTACCGGCTCAAGTGAAGCCTCACCTGTCGTCTCTTGCTTTATTTAAACAGTCAGATTCACTAGATGGTTTTTGTCAGGAGCATGGACGACTGATATGGAAGGGTACCCTAACAGGAAGGCTACATTAAGCTGCTTTCCCTTTCACACATGCACAACACAGCAGCAGATTCTCCTCAGCAGGCGCAGGTTAGATGTAACACATTCATTCTGCCATGTGGTAACTTGTGTGTTAGTTCACAGCACATCAACACCAGTGTCTGTTCATATCACCAAATGCTTGACATCTTCTTTTGTGTCTTCTAGTTGTGCGATGCTGCTTTTTCATCCCGAGATGTTGGTTCTGTCGCATGTTAGAAGCCTCATCAACTCATCCACTCACTCACGGTGAATCCTGAGGAGGATCTCCTGCTATTTCTCACATCCTCTGGACCTTCTGCAGACTTTATAGTAGGGGACTGGCTGGAGAAAGTCAGCAGAATGTCCCAAGTCTCTCATTGCACACATTCAGCCCCTCCAGAGAAGGTCGGGAGGATCTCCAGAGCTCAGTGCATGTCTGAAGGCAGCTTTACTGTGAAAGTTTTAAAGAGGAATCATTGGGGAATTTTTTCAATCCACCTCCTCCATTTGTCCCTCTCCTCTCAGCACAACTATCAGATTGTCCTCAGCTGTCCTTGAGACTTCCCTCCATATGTTATTTCATTGATTCCCACTTATCACAAGTTGTCAGTTAATACTGACATTCATCTCACTCACTGTTATGTACTGAGCCAAATGTATGGCTTTATATGGTTGTGTTCACGCACCCAAAGCACTGATGATACTGACACTCTATCTTTACCCAGAGTGCTCTTCTTGCGTAAGAAGCAGAGTCTGGTCATCTGAGGATCTGAGCTCTGTGCCCTCACAATCCACATTGACCACATCCCTGTGTATTGCAATTTGTACCGTGAGAAGAAAAGAAGAAAGAAGGAAGGTCAGTGTGTGTTACAGAGCCAGTCGAGGATTTGTTGTACGAGAAAATATCAGAGAGTGGAGCAACATACGTCTCCACTCTCTGATCCAATATCTGGCTTCAGGACTCTGACGCATGTTTGAAAAGGGATTATAGTCTGGTGGTTTATTTGTAAAAATCCAATGTAACCGGCCGGTCTGCTATTTGTCGGAATCTGGGCCAGTCATGGACCCCCCTGCCTCCCCCCTGCCTCCCCTCTGCACCCCTGCAGCCTCTCTCTCTCTCTCTCTTTCTCTCTCTCTCTCTCTCTCTCCTCTTTCTCTATGTGCCAGCTGCACGGATCCATACACAGCGCTGAGTTGAGTTTTGCTGCTGAGCGAGAAAACAAGACGAAATGCATGCATGAGCGTTGTTGCCTACGCACGGACGTGCTGCTCCAATGTGAGGGCATCGCAGGCCGGTTGTATGAGGGTAAGTGTGTGTGATGCTCATCCCTCATGCGATTGTAAAAAGTGAAAGGCGTTGTGCAGCATGTGCCAAAAATACTGAGCTGTTGTGGGAGGTGTGGGGGGGGGGGCTTGGAGGGTAAGTACACGTTGTTGTGCTGCGCTCAGCTGGTGGAGGAGCACCAGGAAAAACGGTGACAAGGTCAAATGGTCATGAAGGCGCAGTGCGCTGCAGCCTGGACGTGAGCGAAGCATTGTATGAAACTGGGCCAGCTGATGTGTGACCGAGTGTGTTTGCTGATAGCTGTTCTAGACATGTGACCTCAGACAGTGTGAATGCATGAGTGCTGCTGCTTTAATGGTCCGACTGTACTTGGAAAATCTCTGTCAGTAATTCAGCAGCGGGCAATGTTGTTGTGATCGCTGCGGAGGGGTTGGAATCTTACCTGACTCAAGGTTACTATGAGCCAGAGGGACACACACACACACACACACACACACACACACACACACACACACACACACACACAACCCTTAACCTAATTCTGACCCTAAAAACAATTGGGTCTATGCTCAAAATGTTGCAAGCACACACACACACACACACACACAGTCCTGTTGTCATAACATTGAACAACACTGATTTCCTGGAGACTAGTGACCACAACTACTGCCACAACACTCCTACTACTTGCCTAACCCATAATGTGACTGTGTAAATTGATTTAGGTCCCTACAACAGGAGTAATACCTCGGCCACACACACCTCTCCACAGTCAGCTTGGCACGAGGTCGGTGGAGTGTGTTTGAGAACTTTCGAAGCTGTTTGCTTATCAGCCGTCTTGTGGCTTTGAGAACGCTGCTCTTCTCACAGTGATAAGCTGGTCTGTTGTTGTCTGTTGTCACCTGCAGTGAACAGCGCCGACCACATCAACGGGAGAAAGTTCCAGATGCTCATCTCCGCCTCGAGAAAGCCGGAGTTGAGAGGGTGGAGGCTCCATAGAGAGTCAGATAATGAGCAGATTGATTTAAACAACTAGTTCATTGTTTTTGAGTAAGTAATCATTTAAAAATAAAGCAAATAATTCAAAGATATATCATTGTCATTGTCAAAGATCATCTGTGTGTCCTGCACCAGATGGGTCAAAAGCAGAGGTTAAATTTCCCTACCTGCATGAGTGTGCCTTTGCATGTCTGTGCATGTGTTTGGGACTAATAAATGCATCTTAATTAATTAACCTTAATTAATCAGAGGTTATTTTCTATGACTTATTCATAGACTGTAAATAAAGATTAACATTTTTTTCATCAAAAATGAAAATCAAAGGTCACAGACATGAGGTTGGAGTTAGCGGTGTCATGTGTGAGCAACTTGGAGTAAGACACTGAACGTCCTGTTGCCTTGTAATCATCCATTAGTGCTGCCTTCATCTCTGAACACGGCTGCACTCTCCCATTAAGCGTCTCTCTCTCTCTCTCTCTCTCTCTCTCTCTCTCTCTCTCTCAAACACCTGATGTCCCAGCAGGACCTTGTGTCCCGAGACAACCAGACCACTATAATTAGAGAGTTGTATCTGAAGACACTCAGGCCGGGGCAGCAGCGGTGTAATGTGAAGCAATGCTGTGAAACCAGGTGACCCCGACTGGATCATTAAAGGCTTCATTGTGTTCATATAGCAGACGCCCTGTGGGACACAAGGTCTGGAATACTGATGAAGCAGGGAGATTTCCTCAGGGCACATCAGGGTTAGAGGAGCAGCCCATGGCCTTGTTACCCCAACTGCAGATATATTTTTTATGCTGGATATCTTCCCCTCTGATTTGTCCACATGGCGTCCATCAAGTTCACATGAAATACCAGAGAAGAACAAAGTAAGCTGTGACGTCATTGTTACACAGAAAGACACACAAATCTGTTTACTACTACTTTGGAATTATTTTGTAACTTTTTTACCCTATGAAATTGCAAAATATAGAAAAGAAATCCATGGTTAAAACTTTATATTCGATTTGCGATAGTATAGTGCGATCCACAAAAGTCAGGGCCAAGAACTGGTAAAAGTTTCTCTACCACTGTGGCTCTATAAGGTTATTTGGTCAGTCCAGCCTTATATATGTCAACAAATATTGGATGCAGAGCTGAATTTTTGTCCAGACCTTCATGGAGCCCAGAGGATGAATCCTAATGACTTTAGTGATCACCTGACATCTCCTCAAGCAACGTTAGCAAGTTAAAATGTTCAATTATCCAGTGAAATATCTCACATCTACTGATTTCCAGTGTGGCCAGATTGGCTGAGGGAAGGAAAAGGGAAGGGATTCAAACTGAAAACACCCCTGTAGAAGTAACGTTAGAATACTGATTTAAGAAAAACGCAATGTTGAAATTCTGAAATCATATTTGTTCAGAAAAGATCTTTCCTCGGGTCAGTTTAGTTTAAACATGCTAGAATGTGGTCTTAGCAACTTTCCATAAGAAAATAAGCTTGGGTTTGTTTTGACACCTTGAATAAAGCAACACACACACACACACACACACACGTATGAGTTTGTTGAGTTTAAGGGAGGCAAACTGGGGAGAGTTTCGGTTTTCATTAGCAAATATTCACACAGATTTATATTCATCACACTGCTGAAATGAATACCATAGTTCAGAGAATGTGGGATAATTTTTCTTCATAAAGACTGAGAGGGTAAGAAAGAAATTTTTTAATTAGGGGATAAGATTATAACAACTCCCCCTAATAGTTCAGGGAAACAGGGAATAATCAGAAACATATGTTTTTAGTTTAGAATCTTCAAAAAATCTTTATCTTTTAGTTTTAATGCCAATATTTTGGGCCTAGGTTTTTGGTTCCAATCCAGGTTTTGCAGGATGTGTTCTAATCTGTGTGGGTTTTCTCCGGCTTCCTGCCACAGTCTGAAGACATGAATGTTGAAATTCTAAATTGACTGTAGCTGTGAATGTGTGTGTGAGGTACAGTTTGGCTCTGGATGTTGGCCTGGTGATAGACTGGTGACCTGCCCAGTCCCCCCACTGCTCGTGCCCAATGTCAGCTGGGATCTGCTCCAGCATCCCTGTCCCCTGGGCAGACGGAGGATAAGTGGTATAAATGGATGGATGTCCTGTCTGGGTGGTGCAGCCCATTTGTCCAGTTAGATACTTAATGACTTTTCCACGAGGCAAAAGTTCTCACACTCGCTATGTACTAGGCGTGTTACTGAAGTATTCCACTAGGGGGCACACAACAGAACTCAGACTGTACTGTGTAGCTAAGAACAAAGCGACACGGAACCAGGCCTCCGGCTACTTCTGAGATCATGACAGAAGAAGAGGTTCGCGGCTCCATCATGGCTGGTTTGTGCCGCCCTGAAATCAACAACATTGTGATTGAAAGGACATCTCCAGCCTCAGGGAATCTTCACGGTGATGGTTAATAACTAAGAATCATGGGACCTGCAGGAAACGTGCTGCAGGCCCCGTGCATCCAGCCCACTGAGCTCCATCCTTACTTTAAAGGTCACCCTCTCACGCACTGGCACCAAACACACCAGGCATATAAAATGAGCATGATTCCCATACAGGGTTGAAGCTGTGATCACATTGAATGTTTGTTCTGCTGTAGGTTTCGAGCTTGTTCGGTCACAGACCTTCATATGTGTTGGACCTGCTGACAGAAGTTTGTGATGGTGCCTCAAAACAGCTGACAGCCAACACCAGTAACATTTATGATGTCAGCACTTTTTGCCTTTTTGCCACCATGTGCTACAAACTAAGCGTCTGTCATGTTTACTTTTGATCCTGAGACGCGAAACTTGTGTTGTGTGAGAATGAGCCAAGACCGCACACAGAGTTTGGGTTGTGAAACTCGAGGGATTAAAGTCTTTGGTGGATTTGAGGGTCATGATAATATTTTTTGTATAAGCCTGTATATGTGTTTTCTAATGTTGGCTAAAAGAAACACCATTTAAAGGTTGAAGAAAGTTACATGTTGTCCTTCAGTCTAAAAGAACATACGTGTAATACGTCCTGAGCCTCAGATATGACTTGTGTAGGAGTAAACCAGCAGCAGGCGTGTCAGACCAACACATGGTTAATGTCGTGGAACGGTCAATGATTGTTTAAGTACATTGTTGGGTCAGTGTGTGTTCGTCCTGTGAGTTCTCCGAATCAACACGGAGAAGCTGTAGAATAATGTTGCTTCGCTCTTTGACAAATGAAGCGCTCGCTGTCAGAGCTCTGTTTGGGGAACACAAATTCACAAACACACATTCACACACACCCTCCTTGAGGTTTGAGGCTTTTTTTGTTGATTCTGACATCAATGTGGCTGCGACTGCTTTATTTTTCGAGACGACCACAGCTGGACTCAGCTTCCTGTTCAGTCTTGATGTAATAAAAACAACGCACCGGGAGCCTGGTTTAAGACCCACAACTCTGAAACCACATACGTCTGTCTCTCTGTAAGCAGCTGTTCTCTGTAGTCTGTGTTTCACTCTGAGGCTACGATGTAAATATGTTTCATGCTGTGTTTTATTCAATTCCTGGTCAAGTGTCATTTTACCTGGACCATATTAAATGTGTTCTAAATGGCATTCGGGGTGATGCAGACGTGTGGATCTGGATCAGGGGGAAGATCAAGGAATTGTTTTTCTGCATTTTCAGATCCAAATCAGATCTATTGAATTTAAATGTGGCTTCGTTAGGAGACTGCTGGGCAAAGTGTGAGCTCTCTCTGTGACTGGTTGTTTTTCGAAAGCTGTGAAGGGACTTTAACAGGACTGTGTGTTTTCACTATTACACCCTCGCTGTCCCCCCCGGAGCCATGGAATACATCATAAAACTGAGTATGGCGTGTTCTCCTTTGAGGCCTTACAAACAGATTGAATTCATCTTCCCTCCTCAGAAGACATTTGCAAACCATTATTAGCATTATTAAATCCACCTGCTGTCTTTGCTCTTGTTTTCCTTTTCCTTTTCACATTCATTCTTCTCCCTGCACGTCACCACTCAGTGATCTATCGACCCAGTTGTGCAGTTGGTTGTATAAGTGTGTCACATCCCTCCAATGAATGTGGGCTGCATGTGTCTCATCGTGCTGCATGAACACGAGAGAAACACTACAGGTTTGCTCTACAGCGCCACTGGTGGTGAGAATCTCCTCAGTCTCCCCTTTAATCTGAAGTGACAGACCTCATTCAAAGAAGTGTCGTGTAAATAGAACCGAACCAGCTAAGTTACAGAAATAGATGAAAGGGAGACATCCTGTTGCCTAACGTTGGTCCACCTTGCTATTCTTTTTTATTGTTATCTGTTAATACCAACCTGTGTAAACCGGTTTCACCTTTCATTGTGTCGTGACCCCGGAGCAACGTGAGGGATGCACGACTAAAAACAGCCCAGTGGCAACAACCAAGCTGTGTCTGAAATGCAGTCATGTGACTTGAACTCAATTTGAGGACTTCAAAGTTAAACATCTTTAATAGTGACGGTGAAATGTTGCTTTTGGATCTTGCCTGGTAGAAATGTGGAATTGAACCGTGCTACAGGGTTACATTTTCACACGCGGTGCTCGTCGTGCATGAGGCAGAGGCGTCTCACTTGATCATATGGGTGTCATGGGTGTCATGCAACCATGTGTCCGTACACAGCTGAGGGATCTGGTGACCGCCTGTGAAATTGCATTAACCCCAGCCTGTAAAATACACCACATACATTATAGATATGTAGCTGTTTTGCCAATTTTTTGGGGGAAAGAGAACGTATGGGAATGTTCTTTAACTGGAGACTCTAAAATGCCTGTATGCGTAAATGGTTGTTTGTCTCTGTGTGGCCGCTTGCAGAAGCAAACTCGCGAAAACATCTGCACAAGTGGGTCTGGACATTTTCAGAGTTCGTGATCATGTGTTCTTGTTTCCAGCACACTGACACTGGCATTAGTCTTTATCACCACAAAAACGCTGGCGACCTTCCCAGGGTGTGTCCTGCCTCTTGCCCAATGCCTGATTTTCACATGACCGTGAAAGGATAACCGATATAAATAATTAATGGATGGTCATCAGCAGGATATTGGAAGAATAGTCCATATATATGAAGAAGTTTGCTTTGTGGACACCTGTAGACGTGAAATACTTGAAAAGGAGATAAACACAGCTATTTGCCCCTTATTCGATCTTGTTGTAGTTTTCTTCAGCAACATTGAGAATGTCTTCATGGGTCCGATGGCTTCAGCAGATGACCTCCAGCTTCCAGACACTCGAGGAAACAAGTGGAGCGGGCTCAAGGTTCAATGGGCTGGTGTATCTGTGGGACTGGAAAGTACGACTGGTGCCGTCTCACGCAGCAATCAAGAGAACAATTGAGTAATGGTTTTCGAATGGGCAAACAAGATGTTGAATTGACGAGCCAAAGAAATCACGGAACTGGCAACGCTCCAAAATCCCTAAGAAAAATAAGACCTTGCCCTCAGTTACTTCTGCTTGTGCTATTTTCCATGTGAGGAGGGTCCAACAGGATGGCTGATAACCCGTGATAAGATGAAGGGATGGGCCAGGAAGAGGACTGATAAGATGATTTTAATTTTTTTGAACAGACTGACAAAGAAACACAAATCACTGAGGAGACGAAAACATCGCTAGGTGGATTTACTGCAGGAGCAGAAGTATGTCAACAGCTGAGACTGTCAGCGGGGAATTCAGATTTCCTGAATTCGTCTAACAGGTGATGTTATGCATATGGGAACAAACTGTACAAACATACTGTACAAAGAAAACACATCTGATTCACTACATCCACGTTACACACTGCTGCTGTGTGGTGAATCGGTCAAATTCTCACGTGTGCAGCAAAAGGACTGAGCCGACACACAAAAACCACCTGAACACCTCACAAGCTGGTTCAGACTGGGATAAACACAGCATAGCAACCACTAAAATGTTGTTGATGATAAAACACCTAATAAATCATTAATAATAGAATAGAGTTGATGTAATAGTATTTCCTCAATGATTCACAAGTTAAACTTCTGCCAATGTACTTTAAACACTCTGAGAGGAAGGAGATTGCATCATTCAGTCAGCAGGAATCTATTTCTAGCAGCTTGTCCCAAAAACTGTGATTGCAATTCATGACCCGTTTCTGTGTTTTGCAAAAACTGTGGAAACAACCAGCAAGTAACTAAGTGACAATGCTGCTTTCATTTTTAGATAAGCATTACCACATGTAAGTCAAGGCTCAGTTCCAGCTTGATTCTAAGTAAAAGTTTTAAAAAACCCTTTTTTGTATAATCATGCAGCAAACACATAGATCACCACTTTGTTCTCAGCTATTCTTCTGTGTTAATTGCATCTCATTTGCCATTTTGTTGTGAAACATGAGCATGAACCTAAATAAGCTGTTGTATTGAACTGAATTCTATAGTACATCAGTGTTCGTGGGCAAAGACTATACTGTATGAGGGTGGCTGTGGCTGAGGGGTAGAGTGCTCCAACCTGAAGGTCGGCGGTTCGATCCCCAGTCTGACCCATCTGCGTCATTAAGTGTCCTTGGGCAAGTTGCTGAACCCCGAATGGCCCCCCCCATAGAATAACAA
Source organism: Platichthys flesus (assembly GCF_949316205.1). Classification (NCBI taxonomy): domain Eukaryota; kingdom Metazoa; phylum Chordata; class Actinopteri; order Pleuronectiformes; family Pleuronectidae; genus Platichthys; species Platichthys flesus. The sequence continues at coordinate 5,818,401 of NC_084956.1, forward strand.
AGTGCTGCAATTAGATGCACTGTATGAATATGTGTGTGTGAATGGGTGAATGTAAAGCGCTTTGAGTGGTCATCAAGACTAGAAAAGTGCTATATAAATAAACCATTTACCATTAGTGTTGCGAAATTCCGGGAAACTTCAAAGTGGGAAACTTTCCATGGGAATTAACGGGAATTAAGGGGAATTAATGGGGGAAAAAATTGAAATTGTGTGTGTAATTTACCTGTATTAACTGTATATACCTTGTCATATACAGACATAAATATAGACATTTTGTTTTGTCTTAGGCTGATTTGAGCCCTGAGGAAACTTTGTGCACAGTATTTGCAAACAGCCTTTCCTTCTACATTGGCTGTGGTGAAATGTCTCCACACATGAGATAGTGCACGTGGAATTGTTCTGTAGAATAAGATGAGAAAAAAAGCTTGTTAAACAACACTAATGCAATGCCAGAGATATAAATAGTTGGCCAAACTATTGGAATCGTCTTTAAAAATATTTACAATTGATGGATATATGAATAGAAATAGGCTAAATGGACAGATGAACAATCCTCAATCAGTATGTTAATATATCTTCCCCAGTTATATCATTCGAAACTTACCTGACTATTCACTATTCCTGTTCCTGTGAAACACATAATGTCAGCGTTAATGATGAGATACAGTCTTTGCGACATCACTGATTGGGGATTTAACCTCAAATCACCCTCCTAAATTTAACAATGTTTGCCTGCAGATGTTTTCTGGCCACAGGAGTCAGGTTTGGATTTAACCTCAAACCCTCTGGATCTGACCCCTGTCATCAGGACAACAACTGTTGCTGCACATTTAATTCACAGGAGAATGAAACGAGGAGCTGTGTGCTCGCCCACACAGCTCCTCCACCTCATATCAGAATTTCATCTGTAACCGTTTCATAAGTCTGACATTCTTCTGAGCACTCAAAGGAGGAAGATGAAGAAATCACTGTTGGCCAAAATGATGGATGGGAACTCCTCTGGGTAAATATTTCAGCAACGTGCTCCTAAATCTATCACACACATTGGCAGTGGTAAAGATGGAAGGAGTGAACGAATCGAAATTCAACAGATAAAAGTTGATTTCTGTGAGTGTTTGGGGCGAGTTCCATGGACACAGAGAAGAATTTGAGGAAGCCATCACAGCTGCAGTCATTTTGGGGACAAGTGCCAATTGGTGAAGTAGCTGCACTTAAACTGAAGAGGTGAATACTCTCGTCCCTAAATGCACCACTGGATTGATTGAAGGGAACTCATTGTCCGTGCAGCTGCAGCTTTGTGCTTTGACCATCGTGACAGGGATTTCATACCAGTGCGTGACCTCTGCAGACCACTCACACTCTGCTGGGAATTCCTAAGGGCTCCAAAGGTAAAGATGAAGGGGCATTTCAGACCCGCAGGCCTCCCTGAGGAGTTTTCTTTTCTTTGTCTTCCTGTCTGCGTCGCGTCTCTCCAAACCTTAATCCTCCTGAACAGAGCCGGGTCTCCAATGTTCCTAATCTCAAATGGGATTTACTTCACCCTGCCTGTGTCCCCTGAGCCATGTCGGGGGTTGAAGAGGCCATCCACTGGAATTCCTCTTTTCTACCTCTGTCCTCTCAAACCTCAGGGTGTGTTTAGAAAGCCACTTCCAGCCCATTCATGCCATGCCCTCCAGCTCTCCCCCGACTCGTATGCCTCCTGACTTCACAAGATTTTCTCGATTTAGACGTGTATGATGTTTATTTGCTCATAAGCTTGTGTTCTAAAAATGGGGTTAGAAGGAACTGTCAGGGGTTCAGCAGGAAGCGGAGGAGTTGACCACATAGGATTTTTTGTCCGACAATAGAAATGCATACAAACACGCAAGGAAAAGGAGGCAACTGAAAGTTCCTCCGGGTTCCTCCTCACATGCATGTTACATACCACGGGGAAATGTGGATTTGTCAAAAGGTTGAGGCATGCTCAGCTTCTGCAGACATTATAAATAGCATCACGGAAAATGTACATTTTATAATCGCATAGGTGTTACAGAGAGAGATAAACTGCTTTAAGACGTGCACTGAACTGGGGATATGCTCCTGAAAAATTATCCAATGCTGCTGCTGGAGTTTACTCAAATGTCTGAGTCAGACGCTCCAGACAATGTTGGAGTTCTTCCCGCTGGCAGAACCTCAACCACACAAACACCAGTTTAGTTTTGCAGTTCACGTTTGTTTTCCTCTCTGTCCTCGTTCTTCAATTTCCGCTCCAATTTCACGTCTGCACAGATGTCGAGTAAAAACAATCCTCTCATTTTTTTCCTGTCTCTGCTTCACTCTTTCCCTCTTCTTTTTCTTCTTCTTCTTCTTCTTTCCTCCACTCCCCATCTCTCTCCCTCTCTCTCTTCCCTGTGGAAATACACAGTCAAGGCTGTGCCCTGACTCAAGGGTAAACTGCTGTCTGACTTTCCGCTCTGGCTACACGAGCCAATAAACAAGCGTGAGGCTCAGACAAACGAGCGAAGCAGTGGACATATTCGACTGCATCAAAATAAAGACCCTGAGGAAATGAAGTGAGGCTTTGTGTCTTTGTGTCTTCAGACCAGCGCAGAGACACAGTCGTCCCTCAGTTCTCCGCGGCTCCAGCCTCTTCTCGTTAGGGTTTGGATTAAACCGAGGACGCAGACGCACCAAAGCTCCTTCATGGATGATTTGTGTCACAGAACCGCAGCCGGCTTTTTTTAGACGGGGGAGACAGGGTGTGGATGACTGTGTACCTACCACGACTATATGAGCAAACAGAGGAGACCAACACTTAGTGTCCAGACCCAGACACGGCACAAAAACAACGCCTCGGCATGGCCTCACGTGTTGTGATGAAATTATACATTGGTGTGACTTCTCACAGACACTTAGGAAAGCAATATGTACTCAAAAAGCAGTAAAAGAAATGACTGCTATGTGTTTACTTTGTCTTATTCACAGTTACCGCGGGGCTCTCGTGTCAGGTTAAGAATTCGGTATTTGTAATAACTATTTGTACAGGAAGCAACTCCTGCTTTCTCGTAAGTTGCATGAAAACAAACTACCTCAGGCAAAGCCGTCTTTCCTCTTTCGTTAGCTCTCTTGTTTGTCCTTGACTTAACGCCTGACACTGGGAAACACAGTCGGCATTGACCTCTTGCATGAAATCACATGCTACTTTTTGAAGAGACACTGTGATCAAACAGTAAACAGCTCCCTCCAGTCATATCCACATTTCCTGATTTCATTGGAACAAACTTGTGGTTTCAGGGCGATTTGAGAAAACAGCTCATCAGACTTTCCGATGAATTATTTTGGTCTAGTGCAGTAAGCAGTCTTTTCTAAGAGCAGGACTCCGGTCATTGGAGAAAAAGAAACAATCATATAAAGATCCAGGTGAAAAAACTAATGGGTCAGATGAAAGGAAAATACATACAATTATAATCACAAGAATGCCTCTAAGTAGAGAACAGCCCCAACAGTCCTCCAGTACATTGTTGTCATGCAGATCCCTGAATTATTCCCCGGCAAAACCTTGAAAATGTCAACAACAACAACAACAACAAAAACAACAACAAAAAATGCTTGACCATGCAATGCAAAAGAAAGCGAAACATACTCCTGGACCCAGCCCCTGATCTGGATTCTTCCCTGGATCTTAATTCATCCTTCCACCAAGTTTTGTGTCAACTTACTTATAAACAACAAATAAACAAACAGATATGAAACTGTTACCTCCTTGGGAGAGGTAAAAAAAGATCAATAAATAAATTACAAATAGAAACATGCTGAGGATCAAAACAGTGAAGCTATGGCACATGGCCGAAGAGCAATCTGGCAGAGAGAGAAAAGTTATATATATGTGTATATAATTTGTTTATTTTTGAATATTAAAGCCATTAAAAACTTGCAAACTAAAAAAAATCATATATTAAATATTATTTTTAGAGCAATTCTCACACAGGTTAGTGCTGTTTAGAATAAAAATCCACAGTTGACTGATGAGTCGTAAATAAGACAAATTAATAAAAAGGCTGATAATGAAATTCGGTAAAAAAAGATTTAAAGGCATCAATAACTAAATAAACAAGGTTTAATAAATAAAAGAACAAGTCAACAACATGACAGACCAGTAAAATGGAATTAAGTTCATGAAACAAAGCATTAAAGTACTGTCTATAAAACAACCTAATATTAAACAGAGCTCATGAGGACTTTCTTTATACTTAACACAGTTTTAAAATCTATGAACAAAATATCAGCCATATAATTTTGATGAAGGAATGTGGGATCACTCTATAATCAGTGAATGTCCAGAAGCTTCATCTTTGATATCATAACCCGATTATCACTGGATGTTTCTGCTCATCTATCGACACACAGAGGTTCTTCTTCTTCACAGCTGGTTGGGAAACTCTCTAACAGTTGGCAGAGTGTTGCACATTCAGAGAGTAATGGGCTGCAGATGACATTTTAATGTCTTCCCACATCAAAATACGGAGAAATATCCCCCCGCCTCCACATGACTGATGCTGCTGCCGCCTTCAGAGACTGCAGGGAAATCACTCAGATTGCAATTTATTAGGTACACCTATAGATAAAACTAAGACAGGATTGTACATTCATGGTTGATATAAAGTAAAGAGGTGTTTATTCAGATGTATGGCCATTATGGATGCTGTTGAATTTCATTGAAATATACAGACAGGTGTTTATATTATTATCTCTAATTGATAGTCCTGGCTGTCTTTGGAAAAATTGGTGTTTTCTCTGATAGTTATGATCTCACCCTCTATTATAACCATCTTATAATGTTTTATTATAATTTGTTTTTATCATTTTCTAATCTGTATAGGTGCTCTTTTGTTTTGTGATCTTCAAACTGCTTTTGAATAGTTTCTTATTGTTTGCTTGTTTTTAACTCTTTCCTGTTGTTTGCCTCATATGTGTCGTCTCTAACTTGTAATGCACCTTGTGGCTGTTTTATGAATTTGAATTTGAAATAGACTTCATGTGCTCTAGTTTCTTTTTAACCAATCTGTACTTATTCTTCCTCGGGATAAAAAATTAAAGAAAATGTGTACGTAATAAAAACAATAAACTGCATAATCCAGATACAGGGTAACTTGTGGGAAATTAACAGCAATCAAGAGGCATCAACAATCACAACAGAATTGTGATGACAAGTGCAAAATGTACACAATAAACTGGAAATGGTTTACGAGAAGTGTAACTTGACTAGTTTAAAAATAAATATAGAAGTCCTGCTTTCCACTATTAGCATGATTCCCTCTCAGTCCCTACAAATGTAATTAATTAGCGGTGACAAGACTTTTATTTGTCACATGATTCGTATTTCATACCCACTAAATGATGCGTAGGAAACCACGTGTTCGCGGCGACACGGAGATTTCCGAGGGAGCCGTGAAGGCATCGCAGTGTAGAGCGGGTTCCCGTGGATCCAGAGACTCAGACCGGACCAGACCCGAGCTGCTCCACTGACCCGGGCCGCAGGTAGGACTCCCCGCTGAGCGGGTTCACCAGCTAACCGACCAGAACCGACCGCGAGCTCGAACTCAACCAACTCCAATTCAACTCCAATTCGAACTCGACCGGGAAAGACGGATATTTTAATCAGTGTCGCGTGCTGGTTCCTGGTGTCGCATCCCGCTCCTCTCCTCGCTGTCACGGGGGAGGTGTCGGGTTCGCGTTACCGGGTCCGCGCGTGTGTGTCTGCCCCGACTCCAGAGAGGCTGAGACCGGGGACCGTGAGCCCGCGGTGTGACGCTGAGCGGCGGCACGCGAGCTTCCTTTTGTTGACGGTTTCTGGCGGAATTAAATTTAGCGCCAACATGAAGCGTGCTCATATCCACGTTAGCTTAATGCTAGGTCAGTGTTAGCTTCACTCAGTGGGGGGGCTGAGGATCCACCTGCTGCCTGATGGATGAATCTAGAGAACATCTGTGTTTTTATATCCATGACAAACAGATGCGTTCACTGTCCTGATAGAGCTTGAAGGGATGGTTCCCCTGAAAATGAAAAGTCACTCATTATCTCCTCACCTGATGGAGGTGGTGGGTGAAAGTGTTTGAGTCCATAAGACACTGTCAGGAGTTTCAAGGGTAAACAGCGTTGTAACCCAATCCAATACGATTTAGGAAAAGGAATAAATAAATAATATAAACAACAGGAAATAATAATTTAGGGTAACAAATCGTGGTGTGAATGTTGCAAATTTGAATGTCAGGACTTGGACGTTATCACAGGAGCCGTATGGAGGAATTTTTTATGTTTTTTGTCTGTTGTGAGTTTGTTGTTATTGTTGTTCTTGTTGTTGTTATGTGGATTCAACACTTCACCCAACCTTCCATCGGCCCAGTGTTGAGGGGATAATTTTGGGGTGAACTACCCCTTCAATATGAATGTTTACTACCTATTGAAACATCTAATTATGTCCTCTACAGCTGCAGCTTTTCATTAATATGTAATTTTATTCAATCAGTTGCTCTGAAATGCCAGGAAGTGGTGAAGATGCATCTTTAAGTTTCCCACAGTCAGAGTTCTTTTTTTCAAATGACCTATTTTTCCTCCAGTAGCAGTACAGACACTAGGAAACACTCATTTTACATTGGTAGCTAGAATTGGACTCATTTAAGTTAACAATTCTCGTTACTGATGTAAAATGAGTATCCTTGTAGTTTTTGTTCTCCTAATTGAACAAAGGAGTTTATTTGTACATCTGTAATTTTAGAGCGTGTGACTCAGCCAAGGTCCAACAGCCCCTTTCAATTTAATCAAGCTGCACCAAGTTCCCCACTCTCTCAGATATCAGTTCCTTGTATGGGCTTGGTTTAGATCATTTCCTCAACATCCAGGAATAATTCCTATGAAATTCACTGGAATGTTAAATCTTGCAACGTTAAAGAAAGTGAGTTTCATAATTTAATGGGTTCTTCCCCTTCTGCCAAATTTCCGTGTTAATCTGTCCGGTAGTAAATGTGTAATCTTGATCAAAATCTAAAAAAAGGGGTTATTGGATTATAGGAATAGGTCACTTGCTGTCAATAGTTAAAAATTCTGGTAAATAACAGGATTAGAGAAATAATTGTGGCAATCTTGAATGAATTAATTTGAATTAAAGTGACATGGGGCACATGGAGGCTGTCGCTGCCCTCGGGGGGGCAAACCATGTGCGTGACAGGCAGCTTCAATGCAACGCTCAGTGGCAGCACGTGGTGAGCTGTTGTATCCGCCAGAAAAATGTTGTGTGAAGAGGGCGGTTGAAAAGGCTTGTTAGTGATGACTCAGAGCAGAAGTGTTTTTTTTTTTTTTTTTTTTTTATTGGGTGGCACAGATGTTCCTGTAGCAGTGTGGGTACAACCCCCCCCCCCCCCCCCTTATGTAAATCAGCAATACAAGTCACTAGTTTGCCCACATAGTGAATGTATTCATTTTGATATTTAATCTTCCGTATCACTTACAGAGGATTTGTGCTGATGTTGTCTTGCATGACCGTGTAGGGAATATTATTATTATAACTCCTCCACGTCACAAGAATCTCCCGGGCTGTGAGTTAGTCAGTGTTTCCTCCGTGTCAGACGTGTCAGACGTGTCAATGCTGTTTGTGAATCTCTTGACCCCTGAAGCAAGTCGCCCAGCGCGCCAGAATAGTGGCTTTGTTTTTGCATAAGCAGCTGATGGGACAGCAGCACCGGCCCACCACTGTGAGCGCACAGGAGCATCTGCTTTATAGGAGTGTGTGTGTGTGTGTGTGTGTGTGTGTGTGTGTGTGTGTGTGTGTGTGTGTGTGTGTGTGTGTGTGTGTGTGTGTGTGTGTGTGTGTGTGTGTGTGTGTGTGTGTGTGTGTGTGTGTGTGTGTGTGTGTGTGTGTGTGTGTGTGTGTGTGTGTGTGTGTGTGTGTGTGTGTGTGTGTGTGTGTGTGTGTGTGTGTGTGGTCCCACCTGTTTAGTTGCTGACTTGACCACCAGCGCTGAGCTCAAAGCAAGAAAGACGTGTGGTTTATTATTAGTACCAACGTTGGCTCAGTGAGGTGTTGATCTCTTGGCTGGTGGTGCCGCCTCGGTTGACCCCCCCCCCCCCCCCCCCCCCCCCCCCCCCCCAGGCCCAGAGTCTGACTCATTCAAACCCATCCTTGCTGTGAGTGTAATGGTCACACTGGTGAGATGAGTTGCTCCTCGGAGTTGCCAGTTTATCAGTCAGCTATTTAACCAGACCTCCAGAGCCCGCCCTGAAAAGACAGCCAGCAGGAGACCGGCTTTGTCCTCGCTGTCTCTGAGTGGCGGGAAATGATTTGAAGCACACAGCGTCGGGTGAGGCTGGAGACAATGGAGTCGACAAACCCCTTCACCCCACCCCACAGGGTTTCCCCCACAGGATTCACCTTAATGCTGCTTTCATTAGTTTCTCATGAAAGTCTCTCTTCCGCTCTCTGGGTCATGGTTTCCTGCTCTTATTTGTAAAACCATGATGACATCCCAATTCTGCAGAACACGACAATCTCTACGATCTAAGATTCAAGTTGTGTTAGTCAGACAACTTGAATCCAGGCACAGATCAGCATATCTTCAGGTCCTCAAATCACTGCTATGCAACGTACCAGATATATGTTAGGACTTCTAGGACCAGGCTGTTGAGCAACCTGCATTTTATGTGTGTGTGTGTGTGTGTGTTTGTCAATGTGTCGTTAATTCAAAGGAAGGATGTGCAATCGGAAACTTGATTGTCAGGCAGAGTTGTAAACTGCATGAATCATTACTGTACAGTTTTACGAGTTTTGAGGGAGGAAGCTTTTCTAAATGGTGTGACGTCCACAAAATGCTCGATGAGAACCTGACGGCCTTCAGAGGAAATGGGGTTGAATGGGGCTAATTCTGATTCAAATTCAGGGTGGTGTCGCTGTTTGACACCATTAAACCTTCCCCAAATTCCCATGGTTTTACCAATAAAACCAGCTAATTAAAAAATCACCCTGTGGACTACTTTTATATTTGTATTTTACGTTCTTTACATACTAAATTGAGCTTGGCGTGTTTGTAGCAACTTTTTCAAAATAAGAATAAATATGTCACAGCTAACGACATAAAGAGAAATGCCTCAATGTTATTAGTATACCCTGCTTGGTTCTATGAATGTCATTGCAGTCTCATACTGTTGAGACTTAGATAAGTGTTCGCTTTCCGTTGGTGCTGGGAAATGACCTCGAGAGAAAGAGTGAGCCTTCCTTCCTTTGATCACATGACCAGCATCAGCATGTTATGTGTGTCAGTCTGGGACTAAAGGCAGCCCTGTTAAACAGGTATTCCAATAAGATAATTATGTGGTTGTCCATTCCTATTAAGATTACACCCTCAGATATTAGTCACACAAACATTTAATTTCACTTTTTTTTCCATTTGTACCTCCCTAATTAGTTTTGTCTCCCTCCCTGTGCACTGCTTTCTTCACTTGTCTACAGTCAGATCGGACAGATGGTGTTACCAGCTACTTCTTTTCACCAGCCAGTAAAGAGCTTTTACTGGGAGAGTGTGATGTGCAAGAGGTTCAGACCCAACACTGGGACCAGCCAAGCGTTTGTTAGTCTAAACTACAGAGAACAAGACTGGGGATTTTTGGTTGGTAACATCAGTGTGTCAAAGTCACGCTATTTCTTTTTTTAATATATAAATCCCCCTAACTCCTCGTCTACTATACAAAAGGTCTGGCTGGTTACAAGTTGCTCTAAAAAGCCACAATTCCTTCTTGTACCTTTTGTGCTAAAATCCACCGGAAATACTTACTGTCAAGTAATGGAAACACATGTCATTAATTATTAATGTGAAAGCAGAGGAACCAAAAATGAGTGTGCCAATGTTATTTTAAATAATCTGTTGGTTTAAGCAGAGATTTGCTGTAAGGCATGGAAGGTTAGAGCTCAGTTCATTTCTGACCAACAGCAGATACATGTGGGAAGTCCTGCACTTTATGGTAAGAGGCCGTAAACGTTTGGGCACAACTGTGACCACTTCCCTAGTGGGATGGAAACCAGTTCAAACTCTTCCTGTTTGGCACGATTTGACGTCATTGGCGGAAGCAATAAATAGCTGTCTCTTATTTCTATTCACGCCGATGCCAAACTGGAGTTTTTTTTTCGTACCACTCTGTAGCCTACAAAGTGCCCGTGTGTGTGGTGGGCACCAAGTCAACACCGGGCAACTCATGCCAGTTGGCTTGTTTGGTTGAGAGGGGGATACCATACAGGAATCTGGGACGTGACTAAGGGAGTATATTTTAAAGTCCTAGTGTTGTCCCCTGGTAGAGAGAAATGTAGAGGGCACAGTGTTAAAAATACTGATCTGGGTATGGTTTTCTCAAAACTGGCAAAAGTATATAGGAGGCACACAGGGTGAGATGAATACCGGCTGCTCAGTGGGGTTAGGTTACACTAGTTGCTATTAGTTCAATGATATGTTGTCTGACTGCTCTGGGACCTGTTTATAACTCTAACCCAACGACCACACTCAAAGGTGGAGTGACAAGCCAGGCCTGACTTCGAGAGATATTGCCAGATAGGGTGATAATGGGGACACATCTTCAGAGCACATCTCCTGAGAGACATTCAAAACGTTCCACTTGTTTTACACTCACAAGTGACAGAGGATCTTCCATCCGTTTGGCTCACCAGGTTTTTTGAGACATAAACGGATATTGTCACATAGACATCAGTCCCATAAACCTGCCAGATTGTTTCCCCTATAAGACTTTGGAATTCTTCTCTCAGAAGTTGCCAAAGAAAGAGGAACGAAAATCCTCTCTCCAGATCCATGCCATAAATTATTTATTTCTCTCTTGCTCCGTATCCCATCCTCCCTCCAAGCGCCATCCAAATTTCATGGAAATCTGCTCTGTAGTTTTTGCACAACCCAGCTGACAAACCAACCAATAAAAAAAACATGGCCAGCCGCCAGGGGCAGAAACAAAACCCTCCTTGGAGGAGGTAATACGACTTGTCAGGGCTCCCTGGTGGTCACACCTTTTACTGCAGATGCTTCCAATTCTTACCCCGGTATTGCCTCTTAACCATTTCACTGATGGAGTGACCCATTGACCTTTCTGATTAATCTGTCCGTTCTACTTTTCATTCAGTTCGTGCCTGGTCTTGTGGTTAATCTCCGTGTAAGCATCCACCTATAGACTTGTTGATTAACATACCTTCTTCTGAATGCTGGACTCGTGCAGATCTTTCCCATAGACAGAGGTTTCTCAGAGTTAGACTCCACGCTCAGCCAAATTGGTGGAGTTTAGGAGGTGCATGTTAGTTAATGGCCTGTAGTGTGTGTGTGTGTGTGTGTGTGGCCAGCTTCATATAGGACCGTCTCTGTCCTCTCTGAGGGTAAACTCATGACCAGCCACATCAACCATTGGCTTCCTCGTGTCTGTCAGCAAAAATACACTGTGCTTTTTTTTAAGCGCTGCCAACCACAGTCTATTTATTGTGGAATAAATCAAATCACAAATGGCAATCTTATGTTTAAGAAATAGAGTCCGACTGGTTTTTCAAATCAGGCGACATAACAGTATCAGCATTGGTTTGCCAATACGAACTGATATGACCAAACTTTTATTTTTGAATCAACAGTACAGAAAATATCTGTTCTTATATTTACAGTTTATGTAAAAAAACATTTTCTTTATTCAAATTCTGGCCTAGATTAACGCCTTTGTCATAAGGGTTTGATAACAGCATGTAATGAGTGATTGCCATAAAAAAATGTATGTATTGAAATATATTAGTATCAGAAAAAGTTTTAACTTCCTAATATAGGTATCGGCATGGACCCCGAATACAGATATTACACCAGCTCCAGTGTCCATCACTTGTTTCCATGTTTTTTTATTAGCCCTCCCTTTGGCAGGAAAGTGTCACGTTACCCGAACATGTTGTCGAGCATAAGAGCAAAATAAATCATCTCATTGCTCTGCTTGTGGTCAAAAGCTTTTGTGAGCTTATTATAATGGGTGGTGGTGTCTGTGTGTGTCCTTTTTAGAGCTGTTGTATTTAAGAAGTCATGATCCAGGTATTTAATGAGACAACCTTAACTTTGCTCTGAATTATTTGGCTTGATTTAATGCCAATGGGTCTGTGTGTGTTTTCCTTTTATAAGGAAGTGTGTTGAGGAAAAGGTTTTTCTGTTTAGAGAAGGTGTCACACAGCTATCTGAGCACATGTCTTCCATCACATCCAGGGGGAGAAGATGCTCGGAAGGAGGGCAGCAAGAGCATGAATAAAGACTGAATATGAAAGCAGAATAACATGGGAAAAATATGGATGGGGAGTCATAGATGAAGCCAAGGGAGCAACAGACTTGAAAGTAATAAAAAAGGTTTAGAGGACAAATGGTCGTTGCAGCGAGGTGAGAAATTCGCAGACAGGAGGAAATCTAAGGGAGGGAGTGGAGGGAGAAATTAAGAAGCCCCGGGTGTGTGGATTGAAAACTGAGATGGTATGTAGAGCAGAACAGATGAGTTCACTCCAGAATATTTTGGACTAATGCAATCTGGAAAAACAAACCCTTCACCTTCTCGTCTCAGCTGCTTCTTGTTCTAACCTCTAGTTTCCATCTCGCATGATTGTTCAATCCTCGCAGCTTTCTTCTCGAAGGGTCTCACCCCAATGCCCTCTGTTTTCTTTTTTTCATTTTTTGAGTGAAAGACATAAATCCGGGCGTTGACGTTCTACGTGCCAGAGAAATGTGTAAATGTGTAGAAGAGGTTGGACGTTGGAGAGAGAGAGAACGGGGTGTTTTGAGGTAAAGGGGCGGAGGGATGGACTGTGAGATACACAGAGGGGCTGGTCTAGTGTGCAGCAGACGGTGGGGTGTCAACCTACTAAACCTCTGGATGGTATAAAACGCAACATGGGCCGCTTGTTCAGCCTTTGTTGCATCTGACCAGAGGAAAGAGGAGGTGCCCCCCCCACCCCCTGTACTGATTACTGTGAGTAAGATGATGGAACGTGACTTTAATTTGTGAGCAGAAACTTTCTCACATGTTTTGGTACTGTGATGTTTGTCTTGTGAGTTTTGTAACTTTTTGTGCAACTTCACCACAAACCAGTTAGAATTATTTGTGTCCTGTTGTGTTTGAACTCCTTGTGGAGCTTTTTCTCAGGGTAACAAACTAAAGCTGAAACTTGGAGAGTTGTTAGTGTTTTGTGTTGTGTTGTGAAATTTGAGGTTATCTCCCACTGCTGCTGGCATGATGCCACCAAAATGGGAGCATACTGGTAGTTTTTGCATTAATTAGTTTACTGTGCCCGTTCAAATTACATTATTCAATTTCCCATTATTGAATTGCTGCGACGGTCTGCACATACAGGCGGTGCTAAACTAAACTAAATCTAAATGCGGGAGAGGAGGGGACAGATGGCAGCCGATGATTAAAGGTTAGAACCCATTTGTTATCTGTGTATTTCAGACCTGGTGCTGCGCTGATCCAACTCTAACTGAACACGTGCCCCCGCCTCACCAACAGCAGCCATGACGGCCATCAACGCTCCTCGAGACAAGTAAGAGCAACTCTTAAAGGAAGGACATTCCTTTGTCAAAATCCTCGATGGACAGCTTGATGTGTTTTCATTTTCAGCTTCATTGTGTACAAAAGGGTTTTGGACGGGACCCAAACGAAGGCCGTGATCTAAATTGTTGATAAGACGTTGAGTGACTTAATTGATGTGGTTTTGCTGTGAACTTCCTTTTTGTCTTTTTCCCAGATACAATGCAGTCTGGATAATTTTCTTCATCCTGGGTCTTGGAACCCTCTTACCATGGAATTTCTTCATGACGGCGACAATGGTGAGTTAGGCAACGGCTTCAAACCTCTTGAGAATTTTTTTCATCTGTCCTGCTGGTGGCCTGGAGGCAGTGACGAGTTAATTAAATAAGTTGGACTCCATTTGGACAAAGGTCACCTAACTTAGAGAAAATAAAGATGTTTGTTTACCTTTCTCTCCAAATCCACCTGGTTTCACTCAGGATGTCTGACCTGACCCCAACCAGGTGGATTTACATGAGAGCCCCTCTAATCCCCCACCACTATTGTTCTTGAGCCTTAAAGGGTTAACTTCTCAAAATATGGAATTTCTGTTTAATTTTCCTGGCAGACTTCATTTGGTTCCACCCTGAGGAAGGTTTTTGTTGTAGCTCAAATGGCTCAAACCACATAAATACGACTGTACTGAGCAAGTAGACGTACAAATGGAACAATCTATAAATGAAAGATAAGGGTTTCACATCAGCTTGAATGCGTCACATGTTCATTTGTAGAATGTGGATATTTGTGGTATCTTGTCTCTCAAAAGTAAAATCACGAGCTTTTTCATCAAGCAACCTCCCACTTTGTTTATATTTACACCAAGTTGGCTGTTTATTAGCAGTCCTGCAGTTCGTCATACCGCCGTGAAGACCCAGTTGTTTAAACCTGGGATGTTGACTAGATAGATTCATTTCCTTGTTGGCCTCTTATGCAAATTACACTGATGCAACACAAAGCTGTGAATCCACATTCATTGGATTATGGTTCACTTCAATGGCTACATTTAGGGCTGATGACCATTGTTATAAAAATGCACACCCTTCTTTCGTTTCTCTCCAGTACTTCACCAGCCGGTTGAAGGACCCGCCCACAGATCTCTCCACCAATGTCTCGGCGAACAGCACGATGGAGGGCGTGGACACTCGGAATGTGCTGGAGTCCAAGTTCAACAACGTGATGACTCTTTGTGCCATGGTGCCCCTGCTCATCTTCACCTGCCTCAACTCCTTCATTCACCAGAGGTATTCACCCGGCTGCATTAGTGACACGTTCACACCGAGGACAATAAACCCAACGTGTCGGACAAATGAACACAAACATCAGTGTGATTAGAACAAACTTAAATGACAGAAATCATCTTTGGATAAAAAGCATGCACTTATGGTGAGGTTTGTGATCTGTACTCCAGCCAGCCACCAGGGGGAGATCAAGATGATTTGGCCTCATTCACTGTCATATCTTCTAACATGAGTTAAACCTGAAGATCACAACATCTGCTACAACATCAGTAGCATCTCTGTTCTGTCCACCATCTTTATTTCTGCTGTTCTTTCTACCCCCCACACTACTTATCTTTTGCCCCCCCTCAGCCCACTGTAGGTAACATGATCCTGTTATGTGAATGAGGGTCTGTGTTCCTCCAGTTTGTTTGCTTTAATTAAGTTGGATTGGGAGAGATCTGGGGTGGACCCCGACCCTGGCCAACTCTTCCCCTGCACAAACACACCCAGGAATGCTTTTTATGTTCTCAGCTTCACCCCATCCTCTTCTTCTTCATCATCGTCTTCATCGTCTTCATCTCCCCTCCAATCTTTGCCTCTGTTCTTCTTCTCCTGCTGTCCCGCTCACCCTCAATATTCTCACTTCATTTCTGCTGACCGTTTTTTCTTGCCCTCATGAACACAGGCCTTTGTAAACCGACACAGCTTCTCTATTTCCATTTTCTTCAGCCTCTCTGTCGGAGTGACTTCAGCAGAAAATTTTTCAGATGAATAAAAACTCTGTTTCTAGTATAAAGGGAACATATTTCTGATTTGAACTTTGTTTCACATGGAATCATTCTTCATCATCAGTCTTTTGCTCTTGATTTATTCTCCATTATAAGACAAATAGTTGACAGTTGGTTAAATTCACTTTAAACATCCTATATTTATATTTAAAGGACTTACTTTTTAAATTAACTCCTCAAGCATCATTAAATGTTTATGGGTAATGTTTTGACCCGTGGTTTCGGATGGTTGTGTTTTGCTGGTTATACATTTTTTGAATTTCTCTCTTGTTTCACCCTGTGTGTCTCAGGATTCCTCAGAAGCTGCGGATCTCCGGCAGCCTGACGGTCATCCTGGTGGTTTTCCTGCTGACGGCTGTCTTCGTCAAGGTGGACATGGCCCCAATGACCTTCTTCACCGTCACTATGATCAAAATTATCTGCATCAACTGTGAGTTTCCAAATACCTGATGGATATATGATTCTTCTGTATTCAACCTATTTAACAGCAGGGACATTTCTAGACCTGTTTACTTTAGTTTCTATAAAGTCTTTGAGAAAACGACTATCTCAGTCAACTCAGTTAACATTTTCCTAAAGAGTTTGATCTTAATGGCTTCAAGTCTTCTTCGATACAGCACGATGTTCATTTTGCAGCATGGTATGCATCAGGTTGTGGCTACAGTATGATTGACAGCTAGTACTGCCCAATGGGTGTAGGTTGAAGGTGAACAGTTCCCACCCCCTGCTCATCCAAATATGGTCAATTTTTTTTTTTTTTTAAAACAACATAATGGCGCTGGACGATCATGAGTCTTAAAATCAACGACTCTCAAACCATTGGGGGGGGGCGGGGGTGTCGCCACTCATAACATCATTCCTCTGGTCATGATTGCTCATTTCCCTTTTGAATGTGTGGTCTAACCAATCAGTAGCAAATGAATTATCCATCTCAAAGATGTGACCTCAAACCTACACTAGTGAGGTTGGACATCAGCAGCTCTTCACGTGTGCAGCTGTGTGGATCTCATCCAAACTGATTTTGTAGGAAGACGATGTCGACCGTCCACAAAGCTCCGATTGTTGTTCCTCACTTTTCTCTAGCCAGCGTAAAGACGAGACACTTGTATTTGGAAACTGCACATCTCACACAGCCTGACAACAGAGGCACATTTAACTCTGTGAGGTGAGACTAAATATATTTAAAATATAGTTTAATTCACAGCAGCACAGCCTCCATCACCTTCCTGACATGAGCATCTTGACGTCATTTCCATGTGGAACTCGAGCAAATGATTAGTTCCACGTGTGTCTTCTTCTTCTTTGATCAAATTATTCTGCATCCACTGTGTTGGGGAAAGTCCCTCTCATATGGGCACACACTCACACACACACACACACACACACACACACACACACACGCGCTGTTGCTCGATGCTGAGCTTCAGAACACAATCTGAAAATCTCGCTGAGTTTGTTTATTTTCTATGTGACCATGAGCAGCAGGGATAAGCTCACCCCCCTCCCTGTCCCCTGTTGGGCCAGCCCTGACCCCCAGATCCTCGGGAGGATCAGCCCATCATGTTTCATTTAGAGGGGAGCACATTGTGACCTTGAAGCTTTGATATCAGCAGTGGCACATTCCTCTTTGTGGACACATGTTGCAAGATTTCTGCAGCTAATTAAAATCGAATACTTGTTGTATACACTGTAGTAATCTACTGGTGGGAGGCAGGTTTGTGTCTCTCTGGCTGTGTGTAAGTTGAGATAAGGAAAGTAAG
The DNA here is from genome assembly GCF_949316205.1 of Platichthys flesus. Classification (NCBI taxonomy): domain Eukaryota; kingdom Metazoa; phylum Chordata; class Actinopteri; order Pleuronectiformes; family Pleuronectidae; genus Platichthys; species Platichthys flesus. The sequence goes on from NC_084956.1 coordinate 5,835,762, forward strand.
ATATTATTTAAGAGTTACATAAAACATTTGCTACATGTTTTTAGAAATCACCTCACTGGTTGTACATTTTTCAAGGGGCCTTTTTCCTGATTCTGTGGGACAATGAGTTTATTTTTGACTCTCATTTTTGTCTCTCATTCTTATTAATGCTCCTCTTGTCTCCTCTGTTGCTGCTCAGCGTTCGGGGCGGTTCTTCAGGGCAGCCTGTTCGGGCTGGCGGGGTTACTGCCCGCCTCCTACACCACCCCCATCATGAGCGGACAGGGGCTGGCCGGCGCCTTCGCTGCTTTCTCCATGATCTGTGCTCTGGCCTGTACGTGTCTCACACAGTAGCGATGGTGCTACATATAACAAAACTGCTGCATGTCCTGCAGTTTAATGATTTTCACAACGATTTGTAATTTAACTGCTCATAAGATATAAAGTGAAAACGGATTTAGAATATGTTTGCATTAAATGACCTTGAAACAAGCAAATATACACATACCTTTGAATATTAAATGTGTTTTCATTATTAATTAGTTTATTGGGAAGTTCAGCCAAAGATTAAGTCATCAGAAATAACAGCATTTTAGGCTGCTCTTTGAATTTGGCCTCTTACAGTGAATAATTAGGAAAATAGATTTAGTTCCTCAGAATTCCCTTTGACTCTTGATATTTTTCTCCGAGCTGCTTCACCAGACTTCACAGGAAATGACACATTAGCTGGTGAAGCTGTGAGGGAGAGTTTATGGAATCCTCAGTGGTCCGCAAGAAGAACTTTATCATCGAAATTAATACTTTAGGATAGTTTTAAAAACACACGTATGATTCTATGTGCCTTGTTTTTGTGTGCAGCTGGATCGGCCCTCCAGGACAGTGCGTTTGGTTACTTCATCACTGCCTGTGTTGTTATTTTTCTGGCCATCATGTCCTACCTCGCCCTGCCCAGGATGGTAAGACCTTATTACAAATAGTTAAATTGTTGTTTTTATCGTGCGGTGTTGGTTTTACAACCAATTTGGACAGAACTCTGTAAACTCCCGATAAGATTTGAATTCCTCCAGAGCCTTTGAGGAGAAAGGAAACACCTGATATTCGAAGTCTACAGCCTCTCAGCCAACACGCTGTACCCCCCTAATCATTGCTCCACTGGCTCAGTCCACTCGACTCATCATCACCGCTGTTGTTGGTTTTGTCAACAGGAGTTTTTCCAGTACTACACAGAGAGCAATAGATCCAGACCATCCGAGGATGAAGAGAACAAGTTGGACTTTCTCAAAAATGGTACAAATCATGTTATATATGCTCTGAGATCTTGTGCATGCACCCGATGAAACTCAACTCCACTCGTCACTCGGACAAAGCAATGGAAGCCAGATGTTTTTGTTTCTCATCAGAAAGTCCAGCAGAGAAGCGACCGGTGGTGAGTCTGATGGAGGACGAGGCCAAACCCAGCGTGTCTGTGATAAACATCTTCAAACAGGTGAGAGAAAGATGACAGTCTGTGGTTCAGTTAGAAATGCAGAGCAGCTACACACGCAGCGTTTACCACCGTCCACCTGTGGTTGCATCACTTTGATAACGTGCTCCGATGCTCTCTGATCAGATCTGGGTGATGGCCCTGTCGGTGTGCTTCATCTTCACCGTCACCATCGGAACCTTCCCAGCTGTGACCGTCGACGTCAAGTCCACAGTAGCAAACGGAGGCGGCTGGGGTGAGTCTCTGTTTCCTCCATTAGCACAAAGACCAGTGACTCTGTCCACCTGACAGAGTCGAGAGTGTGTTTGGTCCTTTTGTCTTCAAACGTTTCTGCTCAAACTTATTTGGTTTGATTCAAGGCTGAAAAACTGTTGAATCCTCGTCTCACACAGAAAGTTGGGTCACTCTGTCAAGGCAGATGTCTAATTTTAATGTTAACGAGTTTCAAGACCAATCAAAAACCATTTCAATTACTTCATCTCCTTATTATTTATCATTTAAAAAAACTGGTAACTGTCTCACACAGGCAATGAAGCACAACCGTGTTAGAAAGCTTCGGGCTACAGTTGTATTGACTTTTACTCTACTGTGTATTTTTCCTTCTCTGCCTCTGCTTTATTCTTTATATATAAATATGAAAGCTGCCCATGAAAATACAGATATATACATTCTAGTTCTTTGCACATACCAGCATCTCCTATGAGGAAAACTGAAGCTGTTATATCATCCTGTAGTGTTGTGAAGCTCTGTAACGTTAGCAGCTTTCTCCCTGGAGGATTCCAGAAGCTGTTGTTGGCCTGGACTCACAGGATCTGGAGTCACAGGGGGAAAAGTATCAAAACAACAAAGTAGCAAGAAAAGTTTGTTAGGATCTTTTGATACTTGTCAGCATCGTGACTCAGGGTCACAGCTGGAATCCTCGGTAGCAGCTGTGAATCCAAACCGACAGCAGGGAAGGAGAAAGCTGCAAACGTTCAGATCAGATGTTCATATGAGGTTGTTGTTTTTAGTTATTTTTCCAAGTATTTGCAGAATTGTTTTCTAACAACAGATTTTTGTTTTGCTCCTTCTTCAGATTTGTACTTCATCCCTGTGTCATGTTTCCTCCTCTTCAACGTGATGGACTGGGCTGGCAGGAGTCTGACGGCCGTCTGTATGTGGGTGAGTTCTACACAAATGAGCTGTTTCATCATCCAGCTCGGTTCCAGTGAGGTCACATCGTAACAGAGCCGGGATCGAACCTTCACTTAGTTTATTGACTCATTGATCCGGCTTCAGGACACAGGGATTCCAGATCGTATCTGACATTTCATAACATGTAGTACACGATAATAATAACCACCGCGTCGACTTTATCACCTCGCACAGTCTGATAAACGAGCCGATCCAGTGATGTATGTTGTTTATAATCTCAAAGTCCATTAGAAATGACCACATCAAAATATTTAGTGGGATCTGCTGTTTTTCTTGCTGGTGCTGGAAACCCACTGGTTGGCGTTTAAATGAAAGACTCAGCCTGCGTAAATGTTTACATGTAGATAAATCTGCCATGAGTGGAATGGAGTAAGGAGTGAAAATAGAGAAGACATATTTTACCATTGAGATCAGATTTGTTTTAGAGAGAGGAGTCTGGATCAAGTTCATTTTTGAATTCTTCAGTTGGGAAGGTTTCTGAGCTGTGACCAGAAGCAGAGAAACTCTTCCTGCTGCTCTCAGTCTCATTCTGTGGGTAGTTTAGGCGGCAGGTTTTGCCGCCTAAACTACCCACTGTGCCTCGCCCATGGTTTGGTTGGTTGGAGATGTGGGTGTGCTCCTATGAGTCAACTGTGTGTAAAGGAAGTGGTTTGGGTGTCGTGCTGGTGAATTGTATGGTGGTTCTGTGACGCACTCTGTGAAAGACGCTGCCAGCTCAGATGTTGGTGAACAACTGAAAAGCCTGGAGCTCTTCTACACATCTGTACACCTCTGGCTGTGAGTGTATTTATAGAGTTTTTTTGTTATAGTTTGTTTCCAGCTGATTTTTAGCTGATACCTCACCTCCTATAATCTCTATAAACAGATTCTGCATGTGAATATGTAGAATCTGTGAGCGTCTGCTTTTTAACTGAACAGCCATCAGAATATTAATGTAGATGGATGTCAGACAAAATGTTTTCTGGATCTAAAACACCCGCAAACACAATTCTGTTTGTTTTATAATTAGAAACGTTTGACTCCTGGGATTTACATAAACTTGTCCGACTGGAAACTGTGCGTCAATCCGAAGAGTCCGGGTGTTGATCTCTGTTTACAACACACGACCCAAAATATTGTCCGTTGCCCAAAGAAGCTCCTTTATCTTCAGATATATTCAGATTTCTCCTCCTTATACTTCATTCTCCTCATTTGGTCTTGTCACTTTCGAATAAAACGATAATCATCAGGCTTTTGTTTTTTTACTCGTGTCTTTCTGGTCTCAGCACAAGTTCAGTCCACTGTAAAACTAAATCTAGAAACAGATCAACAATCAGGTCTGAGTTTCCTGCGATCCACAGGAAATCATCAAATGGAATTAAGTCTCCCAGAACAAGCTGACTAGAGTTCGTCAACACAGTGTGACCTGAGCAGGAATGCAGCCTCACGGGGGCAGATAGCAGGAGTCAGCTGCTCCACCACCATGTGAGATCATTTATCCTCATCATCAGGAAACAGGATCCGGACGGTTCCCTCTGAGCAGAGAGGACGTGGAAATATGAGATTAGCTTTACCGTTCAAAATATTAACTCCAAATTTGATATAATACATTTAAAGCTGATAAATCTAAATGTTTTAAACCATGTTCATGTTAAAACATACAAACACACATTAGTTTTTAGTGCATCCAAAGTTCAATCGATTCAATTTATCTATTAAAGGTCATAAAATTTAGAAAATGTGCGTCACATGTTCCCAGAAACAAGCTGAGGATTGAAAACCACTGAATATGCTTTAGTATTATCTTGATAAATAACTTGATTTAACTAATGGAGTGATGCACCACTTGTTAAAGATTCCCCTTCTCAAACACACACAAAGTAAAATCACCTAAATGTTGTTTCTCTCTCTCTCTCCTCAGCCGGGTAAGGACAGCCTCTGGCTTCCCGTCCTCGTGGGTCTGCGTGTCGTCTTCATCCCCCTCTTCATGCTGTGTAATGTTCAGCCGCGCTACTACCTCCCTGTGTGGTTCAGCCACGACGCCTGGTACATCATCTTCATGATCTTCTTCTCCTTCTCCAACGGATACCTGGCCAGTCTGTGCATGTGCTTCGGACCCAAGTAAATCCCACACAGACTCACACACAAACACACACAATGTTTAAGAGTGAACCATGTGATCTTAATGAATTCCCTCCCTGTGTTGTGTGTGAACAGGAAGGTGCCGCAGCACGAGGCGGAGACGGCGGGGGCCATCATGGCCTTCTTCCTGTCCCTGGGCTTGGCGTTGGGCGCCGCGGTGTCGTTTGCTTTCCGGGCCATGATCTAGAACCTCCAGCAGACCCAGAGCAGACGAGCCCGGCCTCCAACAACCTCCACCGCCATGAACCTTTCAACATCCGGACTAACTGAGCCCCTCGGCCTGAGAGGAGGCAGCAGAGCCGAGCGGAGGACCAGGACCGCCTCGTCTCATCCAGACAACATGGCATCAAAATGAGCTGAAAAGTTACTGATCTGTTTTTATTTGCTCCAAAAACATAAGCTGTTGTGGTTTTTATGTTTGTTTTTATTGTTTTGTATCAATGCTACTGATCAAAGAGGCTGTTTTCTCTGAGATGAAACCAAAAGATAAAAAAAAAAAAATTCCGTTGAAGTGAACTCGCGTAGAAGACGACTGAAAGTTTCCAATGTTCCAGACAGAGAACAAAGACGTTCTGCACACTCAGCATCAAAGAGCCCTCGTTTATAAACCCTTTGCACAAAACTATAGAAGAATATTGATAATTGTGTTAATGAAGTTGGAGCATTTTCTTTTTTTTTGCTTTTTTATAATTCACATGAAGTCACGTGGGTGTGCAAATGAACTCAACACATTTGAAACACTGCAGGTGTTCGGCTCGTCTACGTCAGCTTGAACACTTCAGCTCATTGGTTAGTGAACCGGGATCCTCCACGTTTGTTTTCAAACAACAAGCAGGACGTCGCTCGGCCGTGACTGTTGCAGCTTTTAACTCTGATCAAGCCAAATACACAAAGACGTGGGAAAACGAGGAACTCTGGAGGGAAGGTCACGACCCCGCAGAGCCGCTCCGCTCCCTCCATCTGCTTCAGCGTCGCTTCAGTTTGTCAATGAATGTAACACGGACTGAATCCTGCAGAGGAAGTTTAAATAGATCACATGGGCCGTTCACCTGCCCTCTGAATGTTCATTGTGAGTATCGGTAAAAAAATTCCTCTCCTGTAGTTTTATATGAAGTTTGACCACTATGTCTGTTTATCTGGACACGCCCTCTGTCCCGCCCTCTGTCCCGCCCTCTGAGGTCCTCGTCTTCTTGTCAGGACGCGTGACGTCTCCCTGAAGGAACGCACCAAGTATTTTTGAACGCAGCGAGAAGTTGTCGAAATGTGCCATAATGAGTTAGTGAGACTTTTTCAACCTCACTCTGCCTTTTTGTTTTGTTTTTGTGTCTGTGTCAATTTTTCCTTCAAACATGTTCTCGTGTGGGATGAGAACTTATACAAGTAGTTATTAGTTCATTTATGTTTTAATGAATGAAGGTGGATAAAAAGCCGTCCGCCTGTTGGTGTGATATTTTGGTCTCTTTTGGATTTTTGTGGCTTTTTAATAAAAAAAAACCTTGTCTGCTTTAGTTCTACACAGTTTTCATGAAGCCAGCAGCGGCCATCATCATAGCTCGTTTGTCTGAAAGCACAACGTGGGTCTGTTTGTCGGACCGTGGAAATGTTACTTTAAATTGCAGCTTCAAACAGTTAAGTGATAAAATAAAACTGTATTTTTAAAACTCTGGCTCCTCCTGTTGGTTTTTTGTGGAAACGCATTCGTCTGTGTGCGATTATCACTGTTGATACCAAGAGCTTTGAAAAGACTAAGTATGATCTGGAAAAATGCATCTGGTTTTTAACCCTTTTTAAAATTAATTTTAATTGTAAGTCGCCTTCAATAGTCGTCAGATAAAAGCAGGGTTCACACACATTTTGAACTACTTATATTTTGAGCTTATTTCTTTTAAAAGCATATGAATTATTTAAAACTCAGCGTAAACGAACCACATGAAAATATGAATATAAGAAATTTCAAGGAATTCTCAAACTTTTTTTTCAACCACTTTTCCAGGCCTGGAAATATTTTTTTTACAATTCCATGACTTTTCCAGGTTTATGAAATAAACATTCACACATTGAAATAAGATACACCTCATAATGAAACATTAGACTGCAACTAACGTCTGCATCACAGTTTAATCCGATTATTTTCTTGATTCATTTGTAAAACTTCAGAAAGGAGCACATCAAGTGACACCTTCAAGATTTAGTCAACCTTTTGTTACTGTACTTAGTCTAAACTGTCAATTCACAGAAGACGACAGTGGCAGATTGTAGTGAAGTAAATTAAAATACTTGAGTTACGTCAGCTTTATAAAGCAGCTGCATCACTCAGCTGATAACAGATGATTTCTGCCGTGCGCTGCTGCTGCATGTGACTGAATAATGAAGTTAGTTCAACTGTGTCCAGGAGACACGGACAGAAAACGCTTTCAGCCTCCTCTTCCTCATCCTCCTCGGTGACCTCTGTGTGAACTCTCACCTTCTCAGTATTTACTGTGATGAAATGGAAATATTCCACATTGTGACAGAGAAATATAAGATTTTAACAGTCGAACTATAGAGTTGAGAACTTTGTGCTCAGTTTAACACGTCACTTCTATTCTTAAAACTCAAACATGATGGAAGCACAGTCGTCAGTATCCTTCAGAAACCATGTAACTGCAGAGTTTGATTCCTGCAGTGAATGTATGAAATGTAGTTTGGAGAAACTCTGATTCCTGAGTTCAGCTCATGATGAAACTGAGATGTGACAAACTGCCTCGTTTGACAAGTTGAACACATTTTTGCCTAAAAGAAACAAAGAAGGAGCCAGAAAAGGTTGTGTTGATGTTTTATTCTTAAGGTAAAACATTTCATTCAAAAATAAATTACCAGAGATCTTTAAAGGTCGGACAGTCGTCGTCTCCGACCCACTCGTCACGATCTAAACGGTTTCCTGTCAGAATCCAAATATTCACACGATGAACGTTCGTCCTCGGAAAAAAACTAACGAGAACCTAAAGCAGCCACTTGTCGTCTAACGAACCACAAACTGTTAAATCAAGAAAAAAAAACAGAGCCACTGTCGAGTGATTCACTATAAAACGTATCCAAAGTTTATTTTAAATATTGAATCCAACATACAAGCCCGCTCTGTGGTATGTCAACACAGACAGAGACCGAGCAGGACTGAAACACTGTGGATGGAATCAATGAGCTCAGACAGATGTGATGCAGCCGTTTGTGTGTTAACTTCAAGAGATAGAAAGGGGGCAGCACATTTCTACACCTCATTAAATTACATCAAGTCTGGACGCCCATGGAAAAGTATTAAAGATTTAGATTTGAGAGAAAGAAAAAAAGATTTGGATTCAGATTTTTAGAGAAAAGAAAGATAAGAAGAAATACGAAGATACAATCTGTTGACAGCTTAAAGGAAAAGTTCTAGAAAACGAGTTCAGCAGTTAAATACAAAGCTATAGCCAGCAGCCAACTAGCCTAGCTTAGCATAAAGACATTGGGTCAAAGCTAAGCAGCCTCAGGCAGAAGCTTCATATTTATCAAGCAGATTTCACTGGGAATCGTCAAATTAAACAATTCCCCAAGAAAGCAAATAAATGGATTTTTTCGCAATGCCCGAATTTCCCTGTAACAGCGATTTAGCTAAAAACTCCCTAAAGGCAAAAATCCAACTTGCAGCCGTCATGTGGTCGGACGAGAGGAAGCAGTCGGAGCTGAGGTGGATGTGATGAAAGGCAGTGGAGGACACCTGACCAATCGCTGGGCTCTAAAAAGCTCTGAGCTTTTCTGCTATAACACAGCACCATGCAGAGGAGCTGCTACAAGACACTAGAGGCCAAATAAAACACATCAGTTCTAAAATAAAGAGCCAAAAAAAGTCTGCTACAGTCGTCTTCAGTGTGACAGTCAGAGTATCCAGAGTGAGACAGATGTGAACAGAGGTTGGATTTTACCTGGAGTTAAAAAACTGAATGAACAGAGGCAAGCAGGTGAGTTATTAGTCCGTCAGAGGAGAAATAAAATACTTCATTTCCTGTTTATATCAAATATGTCGGGAGAAACTGAATCGATTTACCAGATCAGGCTGGAAATTTAACTGTTAAGACTGAACTCGTTCACAACGAGAACATGTGATCTGCATCGACTTGAAATCTTAAAATATATTTTCTGGATTTACTGAGGTGACGAAAAAACAAGAGAAAACATCATCTCCCTGTTAATGTCCTCAGCTGATTGGTCACTCGTGCTGGTAGGAAACCTTCCTGCACCGTGAGCTCTGAACGCTTTGTTCTGCGTCACTGAATTGTTAAACGCACAGAGAAGTGTTTGCATCTTTTGTTGATTACAGCTTTACAGACGTGACAGACTTCCCTGAATTACAGCTCCATCGCAAAGCCAGCAAAATAGTGTGTGTGTTTGTGTGTGTGTGTACAGTGTGCGTTACAGCAACTATCCCAGCATGGCACACAGGAGGAGATGATCTTCCTTCAGGTTTTGGCAAGAGGCCGAAGTTGCCGGCTCCTCTCCTCGCTCCTCCAATGAACGTGCAGTTTCTGCTCTGAGGCACAGGGGGGCGATGAAGAGCAGCACAGCCGGCAAACAGGTCAACAATGACATGGTGAGTGTTTGTGGGGGGGGGAGAAGCTTTGGTGTTGAACTAGTTCCACAGTTCTAGGATGTTGAGCGAGGAGGGCAGGGAGGATAAATGTGTTGAGGAAGAGGAGGAGGAGGAAGAGTGTCAGTGAGTCTTTAACTTGGTGTGCTGCGAGCCTTGTTCTGTCAAGCTGGCTTTGAGAGAGTTAACCACCGTCTGTCTGACGTTGTCTTCCATATAATGTTCACTGAGCGGCTTCAAAACCTGCAGCAGAGGAAAGAGGAGTGAGATTTTATTTATAGGACAAATAATTTAAATTGTCTAAAAACAGATAATGAAAGGAGACAAGGAAACTGAAAGAAATTAAGTTAGGGAAGAAAAACCTTTAAAAAAGGTTAAAATCAATGGAACCAATAAGCTGAGCACAGACGAGCCACAACTGAACAAAACCTCTTCAACTGAAAAGAACTTAAAATCAAAATCATCCTTTCCACATTCATCAGAATAAGATGAATAAAAACCGTTGGGGCGAGTTCCACGTCCTCGAGATCCTGAGGAGATTCGCTCCTGTCAGTTTTCAGAGCCAGAGGACAAAGTGTCAGAGTCCAGCCCCATTCAAGTGAGAGTGAACCAAAGAAAGCAACAGACTGCAGCAGCTTCAATGTGAGAGGAGCGTTTGACACCGAATCCACTGGTCACTGAGCGGCTAGTAAATCTTCTTGTAATTGCTGTTGTTATTGAGAGGAGTCAGAAGGCCGAGTCCCAGCGTCGCTGCTGATGGGAGTGATGGGAGTGATGGGAGGAGAGAGGCGGGCCACGCCAGGCGGCTCTTGATTGGCTCCGAAAGTTTGGAAAACACCTGAGAGGGAACGGGAGAGTTAAACGAGGGAACAGACGGACGAGTAGAGAGAGGAGATGGATCCAGACATGCAGAAAGAGGAAGTTAAGAGTTGGAATCAGGAGGAGACAGAGCAGGTCCATGTATTAAGGGTGTTTTTCCCTGTGGCAGAGGTCTTTATAAAAATCATCTGATAAAGATTGTAAATATTTGGTCACACAACTCTGCATTTTAAAGGCTAAACAGCTTAATGTTGACACTGTGAAAATAATTAGTCTTGACCTCAAACCACACAAATAAAAGAATACAAGGAGGGCGGCAGCAGGAGGTGGAGGAGAGAGTAAAGAGAGAGGAAACAGGAAACCAGACAGGATGTCGAGGACAGCAGGCAGAAGTTCAGAGAAACAGGAAGCGACACGTCTCATCTTTCTGACCGTCGGCTGAAAGCATGTGAGGGGGGGAGTGGGAGGGGGAGGAAGGAGGGGAGGAGGGTCAGACCAAGACGTCAGAAGAGAAACAAGTTTGTTGTGGATCACTAACGCTGATGAAACACTTGCCAACAGGGAATGGAGAGAGAAGGAGGAAACTAAAAAGAAGGTGCTGATAGAGCTTCAGTTTGGAGCTGAGAGGTGAGTCAGAGGTAATGAAGTGAAGTGGATGATGAAGCAGAGAGAAGGAAAAATGATGGTCTTTTAAAAACACCTCAAAATAAAAGGCAACATGAAGAACTTCAAGAAACTAAGACAGAAAATGACACTGGAAACACACACACACGCTTATTGTTCCATCCTGAGGAAACTTGATGAGACTTGTATTTCAAAGCTTTCACTTCAACATTTAACGTTTTTCTTGTTAAACTCCTCTTCAGGTCATTTTATGTCTAAGTGAGAAGTGATGGTGCTTTAACACAAACACGTTTTAGAAATGACTCCAAGAAAAGAACTGAAGAAAAAAAATAAAGCCGAAGATCACATGAAACTGCTCGAGCAGCAAATTGCAACACACACACATTTTACCCTGGTATAAAGACAAAATGTATACATCTCATTAGAAAAAGGGAAAATTCTATTGAAAAATCAAATATAAATCAAATACTAAGGCCAGATTAATACAGGAATTTTATAGAAGATGCAGATAAACTAACATTTAAGTTAAAAACCTTGAACAATAAATTAGCTTGTGTGAAACAAACATAAAAACAGGAAGGACTTTTCAAAACTGGATTTTAGCTGACAAAGCTTTTAGGTTTTGGAGAACTATGATACAACATACAAACTGAAGATATCATATTAGACTCTAAACAATCATCACATTTTATAGTCAAAACATCAATTTCCTGTAAAATAAATAAATAAATTTACATTGTGGTTTTTCACACAGCAATTTCTTACTTATACTCTGATAAAAAAACTACTTTAGATGACCTTAAATCTGCTTTTTCAGAACTTTCCAGTTGAAAAACATTTGACCTCAAATCTATCGGCTTCAGACCAAAGTACCAAGCATGATCTTAATACCTAAAGACAACAAGAAGAAATTTGAAAAGTTACATTCAAACAAATCAAAAGTGAGTGAACCAGGACAAACACACACAGACACACATCGTGGACCCACCTGTTCCCAGAGCGTATCGGCCACCAGGTCTATCATCGCTCCCAGCTCCCGAAACTCTCCAGAATACTTCACGTAGGCCCAGGCGCAGAGTGACAGCAGCGCTATGCCCATGACAAAGTTAGACAGCGCGGCTAAGGTGCTCAGGCCAATGAAGCCCGTCACCCCCGACACCACGTAGGTGACGAACATGACTGCAAACAGCGTGGCGGGGGTGCGCGCTGCGTAGAAGATGTTCTTGCCGTCGTTGTGTTTGGAGAAGTTGGCGTAGGCCTCGTTCAGCTCGGACTCCAGCTGGTTCTGGTAGCGCTGGCAGAACTCGTCGCCGCCCATCTTCTTCACGGAGCGGAAGTGGGCCACAGAGTGATCGCGAAACTCCTCGTGGCTGCGCTCCAGGTCGGCTGGGGCGATGTACGGCTTGTCCCCTCCACAGACCTGAGGGGGGGGGGGGGGGGGGGGCATTAGTGACAGAGGAAATGAATTTGACTGACTATACTGATGAAGACAAAGGTGTTATCAAATAGTACAGGAGCACACAACAAGGTTGTTTACTAGTTCACAGGATTTTCTATTGGACATTAAATGATTTGAACGGTTGTGGACTCCTTTAAAAACAGACACGTCCTTACCAGCTCCATGTTCTTGCCGTACATGTCTTTGGCTCCTGCCACAGCTGTCAAGTTATTGGCTTCTGCTGTCGCCTGAGAATTGAGAGACAACAAAAAAACAATCAAATTCAAAAAGCAGAGGCAATGGTGATTCAGTTGGTTGCAATAATAAACTTGGCCACAGGATGTCACTAAACACACTGATTTCTGAATAAGCTCTTTCGGGTTGGAGACACTCACCTGCAGCATGGACTTTGGGTGAGGCAGCTCCTCCCCTTGGTAGATCTTTATGTAAGCCTGCAGTAAAATGAAATGAGGATAATGCAAATATTTTGGCAGCAAACACTGGAACCAGCTGGTAAGTATGAGGTTAGAGCTCGTTCTATGGGTTACAGTGTCCCGACAACGTTTAAATAAAATACAAACACAGGATTTAAGACCAGAAGTGAAATAAAATTCACTGCATCTATAATGTAGCAGACGTGTTCCTTCCACTTGTGTGTCTTTGTCAAACCGGAAAGTAAAAAAAAAATATGTAAACCACAATTTTAAAACGTCTTCATTAATGCGGTTTTCAAGTTTTCTCTGTTTCTCTACAAGGATGCCTCTGTTCCCAGTCAACTGTTGCTAATTATCTAAACAAATGTTGTGCCGTTTATTTGGACAAGGAAGCCGAGTGTTCTTTGAGGCTTTGTATATTATCTTATTGTGACACACAAACTGTGGAAATCAATGGACTTATGTGAAATCCTGCAGGACCTTGAAGTACTCCAGGAGATCTCTGCAGGTGACTTTGTTGCCTCCGATCTCCTTCACTACCAGTCGCTCGGGGGCCAGGAGGAGAGGAACCAGTTTGGTGAGCTCCCTCTTGAAATCACCATCGATGTCTGAAACACAAAAACACATATCCTCATAGTCACATTGGCGCACAACACTTCGGTCAAGCAGACTTTAGCTTTCACTCTTCATCACCTCAAAAAGGTGCTTCTGTCTGATTTTAGGAGTTTTAGTGTTATCTTGCTAACTGACAAAACCTGATGGAAAGATGTGATATGGGTCAGGAAAGAACCCATTACATTTTGGTGTGGCTCCACGAAAAGGGAAGATACATACATATTTTGAACTTTCTTTAACCTCTTGACAATTAACATTATTCAACATTTTCGTTGATTTCTCAGACAATAATCCATGGGTCTTTATGATTCAAATAAAAATCTGGATCTAGTGGGTTTAAATGTGATTTCATAAGGGGACTGTTTAGCCTTGGTGGCGGTATGTGTTCTCTGAGTTCTACTTATTTATCTTTCAGTAGGTATGTAGGTTCCTGTTATCACACCTCTCAGCCTGCCGTCAAAGTAGGGGTTGGTGGCCACCTTGAGGCCAGGATGTGGCAGCAGGAAGCAGTCGATGTTCGAGAAGCAGGAGTGGATGTGCTTCCTCACGTTCTGCAGCTCTTCATGTTGGTTGCATTTAACCTGTGTCAGCAGACAACAATGTGCTCTCTCAGTCAAAGTGTTATCTTTGTGTGAATTTGTGCACACATGCTCGACTAAGCAAAACTCTGAACAGGCAATGACATTAAGTATGTTTGCGCTTTTCAAAAGGAGGCGTGGTGTCTCTGACAGCAAAGGAGAGTGTGAGCTGCTGCATTAACATCAAGGTGAACAAATATCAGGACAGAAGAATATTTCCACTGTCCAACCAAAAAACATTGCGTTTTTCAAAAGAAAATGTTCTCACCTGTAGTCTTTTGTCCAAGAAGGCATTGCCTCCTTCCAGACCGTAGTCGTGTTCATAAGGATAACTCCAGTCACGAATCAGGAACATTAGGGACTAAAAAAAGAATCAACAACGAGAGACACATGATATGTAATCTATGGTTTTTAGGGAACAAAATAATCTTTAAATTTTCTCTCTTGTTGTACAGCTACATGCATGTACACACAGAAGCAGCGAGTACCTGGAAAGGTTTCAGGTAGATCTCTTCCATTGCCAGTCGACCATATTCCGTGAAAAGCTAGATATGAGAGAAAAACTAATTACCATCAGAAACCGGAGAGGATGATGTAACAGAGTTTGTTTCTGAACTTTGCTGGCAGGAGGTGAAATGCCACAAACCTGCAGATGTTGCAAATCATCCTCCTGGATGTTCTGGGTGAGATTATACACCTGAAAATACAAAGTAAAAAACACAACGTAAAACAAATGTAATTTTTTCTAAGAGTGAACAGGAAGAACAAATTTTCCAAAGTAAACATGCTTTAAGTTTCACCTGCATGGAGCTGGTCATTGTGCTGAGGGCGAACACAGTGGCACAGTCCTTTATGGTGGACTGGCTGTCGAACGCCCCCTGAGTGTCAACGAGGAGGACGGCTACCTGTTGGGACAAGATGCAGCAAATGTAAGTGGTTCGCATTGGTTTTTGTGCATTTGTGTCAATGGGAACACAAATCTGAGGCGCTTTCAATTTAAACATTTCTCATTTAGCTTGTTTAAGGACGATATTAACTGTGTGAAAACTCTCTACCTTGCTGCCGTCTGGCTTGTCGATCACAAACACTTCGCTCCAGATCTGAATCCCTGTGGTCTCCCTCTCACAGCCTCCTCGCCACGTGAAACCTGTCAGAGGCTCATCATCACCTCCAATCCACGAATCACTCTGCAGCAAAGAGGGAAGAGAAACGGAAAGACGTTTTAATTTCTTTTTAGAAGGGGGATATCTTCAGATCAGTAATCTGCACTGGTCTCTAACCACAACATCTCCAAACTCTGTGTGAAGTTTCCCCTGCATGTTAAACAAAAAAAGATGACTTTGTTAACCTTCAATTTGATTTAACACCACCATCAGGTCACACTCTATCAAGCCTTACATAAGCCCCCTGTCATCTACCAGTGCAATGTTGACTGGGTATGTAGCTACTTAATAGGATGATTTTAGACCCAAGTAATGGTCTGTAATTATAATCTCTCATTTGCCAATGTGCTCATCTAACAGGGAACTAAAGCATCGCACTCGAGACACATTAACATGGGACTCGGAGCCTAGTACAATGCTATTTAGTATTATGAGTATTTACAAAAGAACAAAAGGTTTAAATATTACAATGGCACTTGTCACTCTTTCCAAAAACCAAACAGGGAAGCGTCAATAAAAAGCAACACACTGTGCCCTTGTCTCTATCTGCTATTGACAAGTGAGGAGTGTTTCTGACCACAAACAGGAAATAAAAATGCAAACTGTCATTTGGAAGTCAAAAACCAGAACTGATTCCGAGTGATGCAAGTTAACATTAGAGTGGTCTCTCCTGCTCGACTAAACACAATCTGATGACAGAACAAGGAGTGTTAGAGTAGCAGAAATATGATGTGTAACACCAACTGCTTGATAGAACTGAATATAGAGAACAACAGAATAAATAGCATCAGTGTTTGGGGAGAAATGTGAACATGTGCAGATCACGTCAGACTTGCACATAATGCTCATATTCATGTTGCCCAACAGCTGTGAGAAAGGGTCTTAACATTCACTCTTCCTTTCCTGTGTGTGTGTGTGTGTGTGTGTGTGTGTGTGTGTGTGTGTGTGTACGTGTGATGTAAGTTGATCCTGGCTTCATCAGTGTCAAGCTGCTGCTAGAAGGTCTGGCGAAATAGTTGCTGATACTTGAGTGGGACAAAGTTGTAAGATGTACTCCAGAGAGCGAGAGCGAGAGTGTGTGTGTGTGTGTGTGTGTGTGTGTGTGTGTGTGTGTGTGTGTGTGTGTGTGTGTCTGTATGAGCTGTGTGGGTATGCAACATACCGCTTTGTGGCATTCAAAAGTATTAGAGTATGAGACCCAACAGAAAGAACTTGTCTTTGCTTGTCACTGTGTGGAACAGATGCAAAAACTGGTTCCACATATGTGTCTCCATCTGTCTTGTTTGCTCATCTAGCCTAAAGGTCTTGTAAATTAACTTGGCACATAGAAACCCTTTTAGCATTGATATCATAGAAAGTTGTGTTTTACACTGAAGTGCACTATATTAATGTCCTGCTAATATTCTGCCAAACAGTTTTTTAAGGACGTGTGTAACACACGTAAGGAATGTTGAATAGAAATGAATGAAATTGTACCGTTAAAATTAAACAAGATCCAATAACAATGTCACCATATATTCAAATTAGAAATAGATCCCAGATGATCTCTGTATCAATTAACTGACAGCACTAAACTTTTCAATAGCCACAGTCTTAATTTCTTAGTGGATATTACTTTATTGATCCCTATACAACGAGCATGTGAATTTGTGTCCTTTTTGTTTTGTCCAAAGGCAGTTTGAACACCACCCCCCCCCCCCCAATCTCACCTGACTGTGCATGTATCGCAGCATGAAGTCCAGTAGGAAGGACTTGCCCTTGCGGAAAGCCCCAGCCACAGACACCACCACCACGTTCAGGTCCTTCACGTGCTCTTGCAGCAGGATTTTCTCCAGCGCTGCAGCGTCCAGCTCGAAGCTGTGCTCGTCCCCGTTAGCCAGGACAACCTGGATGGGCTTGGCCTTTGCTTCCTCTATCCAAGCCTGAGGACATGAGGTTTCAATCAATCCGGGCTTTCAAGGGCTTGAGAGAAGTTCAACTGAATACACTGTGATGACAAGCTAGGTTACTTGAAGGAGACAGGGAACTGAAAATTACAATGAAGGCAGCATACCTAGCAAGTTTAGGAGTATGACAAAGGGTTAGGGTTAGGGTTAGGGCCAAGCTAGAATTTATTTGTTATCATAAATTACACGTAAAGGCAGACTATTTGTATTTTAAAACATTTCATATTGATGCTTTGTAGCGAGGTAACTTTATTTTTTCAGCTGTGAGCACCTCTGCAGCTTTGAGTCTGTTATCACCAGAAAGTACATGTAATAGTTCCTGCTCTTGTTCATACAGAGTTCATCTTTCTTCTTGTTTCTTTTCCTCCAATCTTTCTTCAGGATTTATTTTCGAGCTGAATCCTAATGTTTCAAACTCAGATGCCAAATGTTGATTCTTTCAGCTCCTCCAATGTCTTTTTACATTTTCCAAGGAGGTTATGTTTTTATTGCAAACTGTTTGTATATTGGTCTGTCAGCAGGATTAGCCGAGGGGAGTGGCATGACCCACAATTCGGAGCTGATCTAGATAAACAGAACCAGGAATTTATCTTTCAATTTCTCTGACATGGCATGTTATGGCATTAGCAATGGTAGCAGTATCTTTGATTGCCATAATGTTATTATAAGACATTTGTTTTCTCTTGTGGACTCAGTCTCCAGGCTCTTGGAAAATATTATGCTCAGTTCTGGTTTGATATGGAAACCATGCTCGTTAAAAGACACGAATGTGTCAGCAAATTTACATTTATACTTTACCTCTTCTTCGTGAATCCCTTCATCAGGTGAGGGGGTGATGCTGGCATTTTTGCCAAAGTTTAGGGCCTTGGTCCTGGGAAGGAAATCATCCTCCAGATCTTCGGCCATGGCTAAAGGAGGCCTCTTCTTATGCTGAAAAATTGGGACATCTTCCATGCCACTCAAGCCTTTTGATAAGACAACAAAGTAGGGAGAAAAAGATCAAATTACAATTGGTTAGATGGCTCAATGCTGCATGTTAGTGTGCAGACGATGGGCGGAAAGTGAGAAGAGGAAGAAGAATGTGGAGGCAGGGTTATCTGCCGAGTTTCATTGTAATAAGCCGTGAGAAACAAGCCACTGTTCTGAGATAAAGAAAAAGGGAAATCTCTTATACGGGTCAAATTCCCAATTGTACCAGCCCTCTGCGCTGGGCTAAATACTGTTATCCACTCTGGTCTACCCATCTAGGTCAAGCTTGAAAATAGCCTAGCACTGAAAATCACAAAGGACCAACAAGAAGGTCACAATAGAAGGAGGTAACAAGGATGGTGCTTCCACACTTTTCTTCTGTTATTTTGCTGCTTCTGTGACACGTGTTTCTTCTAAAACCATCTGTCTTCCTCACTGTCACACTGCCACATCAGCAGTATCACAAATAAGCCTGTCTGCCATATGTTCACAAATGCTCATTTTAACCCACCGTCCCTGTCAAATAAAGCCATCAAATAAAATAAAAATTATAATTATTTTCTTTATCAATGTGCAGAAATATGTTATTGATTTACCAGTCTATAAAATGGTGAAACTGACCTAAAGCCCAAGGTGATGTCTTCAAATACCTGGTCTCATAAAACCACAATTCCCAAAACAAAAAAAGTTAATAAAGAGATTTATCTAGTGCTGAGTGCTACTCCTTTCATTATTGATTAGAGACCGATTAATTTATTGTGTTTATAAAATGCTGGAAAAGAGTAAAAAAATATATGATTCTAACAATTACATTTCATGAAGTATTCATTTTAATACGACAGAAAAGCAGCTCACATTCTTCGAGAACCTGAAAGTAACATTTTAAGTTTCAGATTGAGAGGACACTCCCTAACAGTACGCCCCGAAAGCGGCAGGTCACCTGGTCAATGAAACAGGTATGACAAGTATAGTGCATTGCTCATCCAAATGTTTAAGTGATTAGACATACAACTGCTCTAAAACGTGGGAACAAATAGTCTCATAACGTTCATCACAGTCAACAGAGTAAATCCTGGGAAACACTGTTGTAAACACAAGGTTGCCGAGTCTAACACAAGCAGGCTTCCATTCTGGCTGGTAAACGCCTGCGTCAACGCTGAATGGGGCAGATGATTATACAGCAGTTTATTCTGCCCCAGACTATCACAACCTTATTTGAATTTTCTATATAAACCAACTGCCAAACTGCACTGGCTTTATGAGACGTTAGCTGTCCCACCTTGAGTGATAACAGCATCCAGGCATTAGCACAGGGAGGGAAGGTCGTACAGGGGACTGAAATTATTATTTTGATAATCAATTAATTAACGTTTTTTTTTAAATACGTTTTATTAACATTCACCATTTCATGTGCTCCAACCTCTGCACTATTTGCTTGTGGCTGACAAGGACCAATCAGCATCCTATGAGGGAAGAAGTACTGCCAGTCCTTGGCGTGACAACAGCGAGGAGCAACTGTCTGTTACAACAATGGCAGCTCATACACAGTTCAATGCTGCTGTTGCATCTGTTGGACAGTAAAACTAAAACAGGAAATGTTCACCATTTACTTACTATGATTAATAGTAAAATATAATCGAAAACTACACCAAGGACATTCAAGGATCAAGTCGGTCGTGGAGCAACATTTTCCAAGGGCAGCAGCAGTGCTGTGCTCGAGTCTGAGATGCTGCTGTAAGCGCTGGGCTGTCACAGTCACCTGCTGCCCAGCAAACAAATTAGCCCTGCACATTTCCTCAATCTGTTGCAGTGCAGCTCCCCAACCAACCCCGAGCAGCACTCAGCAGGATGAAGTGGCACAGACTGCAGCCACAGAAGACCCACACAAAGACACTATTCTGCTGGGACTGAACTGTGCTGCAGCAGAATGTGGGAGGAAAAAAAAACACAAGCATGCAAGGAAACATAAAAAAGAAGCCAGTTAAAAGCTGTAAGTTTGCTGATATCCACAACACTCACACATCATGATAACGTGGTCCATGCACTGTCCCACTCCTCAGCTTGCAGAAAACGAGGGCAAACCTAAAATTAGCCTTGTTACCTTTCCTTATCTTAGGGAGGCAGCTAGCAGATATTAAGTGGCCTACATGTTTTCCTGCTCACACACAAAGTTACCTAGGGACGTGTTTGTGCATCATGCAGACAAGGTGTCAGTCGTTCCACTTCTGATGGGAGTCTATCTTTAACTATGTACGGTAAGAATAGTGTGCGTCTATCTCAGCACAGCGTCCCAAATCAGGTCTGCCTCCCCTGGACTCCAGCACCATATCTGAGGCAGACTCTGATAAGGCCACGGTTCACTCAACTCAAAGCAGCTGTCTAAATACGGGAGGTCTCTCACTTTAAAGAGGTGATTCCTTCAGCTATTTCAAACGGTTGAGTGTAGGAATGAGGAAACTTGTATTTGCCGATGCCCTGTTGGTTACGACATTTCACGTTATAATTTGGATTGTTAGACAACAACGTGAAAGAGAGCGAGGAATCCACTGTAACTTATTGAAATGCAGGTTCACTGACTTCACTGCAAACCTCACCAAAGGACAACCTGATTCTGCCTCTCTGGACTCGATTCAAGGAGGGCAAATGCTCAATTGCAGCAGAGCAGACCAGGACAAAGTGCAGATTAAGAGCAGCCTCAGTTAGAGAAAGCTGTTGACACAGAGTTAGCTGGCCTGCGTGGAAGTAGACATAAGGGTTATCATGATAACGGCACTCAGTATATGAGTGATGAGCCTTGAAGACTGAATATTTACTATTTGCTAACCAGTCAATGTTAAGAGAATGGCAGCAATAACAGACCTAAGCAGTACAACATGCTCAAAATCCAATATAATGGCAGCACCGTGATGAGAAGATGGAGCCAAACTTGAGGTTCTCATTCAGAAACCACCAAGTAAACAATCTGAAGTTAAAAACAACAAAACCTTAAACCCAAGGCCTAAGAGCCATGTCAAAGAAACGGTTACTAGTAAGTCACAGCTAAGTAGAACTATTAAAATCATTAGTTTACTTGCATTTACGACAAATACTGGAGATATTAAGATGCATTTATTAATTAGTCCCAACACATGCAAAGGCACACTCATGCAGGTAGGGAAATTCAATCTCTGCTTTTGACCCATCTGGTGCAGGACACACAGAGCAGTGAGCGACCATGTACGGCGCTCGGGGAGCAGATGTTCGGGGAGTAAGGTGCCTTGCTCAGGGGCATGGAAAGGGTAGGGAGACTCTTGGATTTTTGGACAGATCAATCCAGGTTCGTCTTTTGTTGTCTCTTAGTGGAGTCGAACCAGAGACGAACCAGAGACCTTCTCTGCCCATAGTCCAAGTTTCTGCCACTAGACCACCGCCTCTCTCTCACATTAGAGATCAACACCGTGTTGACACTTAAACTGCATAGTACAAATACCTCAATACAAGAAAAGCTTCAAGACTTATATTTCAGGTCTGTTTCGAATCAGAAGTCAGGCTCCCAGTTCAACACAAGTGCAGCAGTGTAAACTCAATCTGACTTTAAGTTTATGTTGAACTTTATCTAAAGTCAAAGAGGCTTCAGCAGTTGTTCTCACTGATATTTTCCACAGTTACAATCCAATAGTATATAAGTTTCAGAATCGCAACGTGTTTTAACAAAGACTGAGGTGAGTTCTTCAGATGTCTTGTTTCGATTGACTGGCAGCGAAGGGTTTAACCACCATACATAGAACTAGAAAGAAAAACATATACGCCTCATATCTCAGGAGCTGGAAACAATAAACGCCTGATGTTCTTGCTTAAAAAAAACAACTACAAATTCTAGTTTGTTTGTGTTTCCGCTTGTTGTAAGACTTCAACAAACCCAATCAATATAACATTACCGTGATCTTTACTGTCCTGTGTCAACATGATGAATGGTCAGAGCAAATAACAGGAGCCTACTGTTATCTGACTTCTGTTTATAGGACCAGTCAATTATCCACTTTTAATGACCATAAGGTCCACACGGTGTAAACCTGTGTTCTATCCTGAGGGTCCGACTGAGCCTGGATCAGTCCGTTGGCAAACGGAACACACTAATTATAGGTTCTTTAAAAATATCCCAGTCATTAGTGGGATGAGAAGATTAGCTTGTGTGTGTGTGTGTGTGTGTGGACTGAAAACCAGTGAACAACACACCGGGGCGGTTTGAGCTGATCCCGGCTGTAGAGGCTTGTTTTGGAGTAAAGACCCCCCCGGACTCCGGTGGTCCTCCGAGGGGCCAGGTGAGAGAGACAACCCGGGACACATGAACCGACAGGTGTCGCGCTTGAATCCTGTATCCGGGTCAAGAGACGGGTTTTTTGTCCCAGCTCGAGTTACGGAGGGAAAACACGTCTCCGCAAAAAAAAACAGAAAGCGAACAATGAACCCAACGCGAGTCTCTCTGGGGTCAAATCCCACACTTTTCACCGGGTAGACTGTGTTAGTTTAGCGGAGAGGAGGCTTGTTACCGGCGTGGGGGGTTGGAAGAGCCTCACTCCCTCCCCCTGTCAGCAACATAACACAACGGGTCCCCAACGGAAAACAAACCGTGGACTAACGGTGGGGGGGAAAGCGAGAGTTTTACCGGCGACAAACAAACAAAAACAAAAACAACTTCACAACTAAACTCCACAAACTTTAGCTTGTCCCTCACGACACGGGTTCGAGCGGCGGCGGGCTTTTACCTTCGTCGGCGACGGGACTCTTGTGTCCGGGCTTGAAGTGATTTCTGCCCCTCAGCCCGCTCACCTCCGCCATCTTGGTCGACTGGGTTTCTAACGTGTGTGACGTCACGGGAGCTCCTCTCTTGTCACGCTGTGCCCTGAGCTCGCCCAGCTGCCGCAAAGTATTACCTTAAAAAAACAAAAAAACGCATCGCTAATTGTTGAATTTTTTTTTTTTTTTTACTAACGCATTGTTTTCAGTGCATATTTAAATAAAAACCTTAAAAAAAGAAATAATAATAATATGCTTCCTGCAGCCTGAGGTCTGCAGAAAGGGATTTGTCTCCCCCTGCATCAATATCGGTCTGTGCAGGAAAGCAAGGTCATGTCCTCAGTGAAAATTCTTAGCATTTTTTTAGAGATTCTCTTACAGCCCTACAGTCACAGTCAGTTTTCGTTTAATAACAATATATGGTCATTGTTATCTCATATAAACACTATGGTGTCACTAAAGGTTATTGTCCACAGTCATGCAGGATGGAGAGATGCCTGCAAAGATGCATTCTTGAGATAAGCTTGATGAAGATAACTTTTCTTATCCTTATAAATATCAGATTGCAAAGAATATTGGTCTGCACAGGACGCCAGGGTCATGTCCTCAGGTGTGCATCTGGAAAAATCAGAAGTTTGGTGCAACAGAAGATGCTTTACAGAGATGAGACATTTACTTACTGTCCCGGTCAGAAAATAGCGTGAAAGTTAATGTAAACAAATCAAAAGTTGGAGCAATCTAAAGTTTTTTTTAAGGTTTACAGCTTGCTGATCCACAAGCTGAAAGTATCCTTCCCATCACTGGAAATGTTACTGACTTGGGAGCCGTAGGACACCTATAATTTAAAAAAAATAATCATAAGATGGTGAATTTTGCACACAGGTTATAAAAAGTGCATGCCTTGTGTTTATGCTTACAATGACTTTGATTAAATTACTTAAATGCACACTGGTTTGTTGTTCTTGTTTCTGTGGTGAGCCGATAAATTAATTAGTTAATGTATCTAATATTGTGTTGGCCATATTTAAATAATTCATTATGGTTTTTTGGGGGGGAAAAATAGGATAAAATAAAAAAAATCGCATATTAAATCGCAATTGCAATATTTTGAAAAAAAAATCGCAATTACATTATTTTCCCAAATCGTTCAGCCCTATTCTGGATACTTAATATTCAAAACACAATTTTCTCATAACAGCGAGATCCTCCGAAGTAATTAATAGATAAGTCAAACATGTTTATGTCTCCCTGACAACCTGATATTAATCCATATTCAGGTTCATTTTTTAACAGGTGCAGCTTAACTTATTCTGAACACTGCATCACCGTCTTTCTCTGCTTTAATACAGCAGAGCTTCATGGTCAGTCTGCAGGGAAACTCAACCACTAATGTTATCCTCATCAACAACACTGGTTTCCATCCCAAGAATGTCAGATATGAATCTGGGAGGAAATTTGATCCATTTCCTCAGTGTGTCCCTCAGTCTCAGTCTCAGTCTCAGTCTTCTCTTCTCTTCTCTTCTCTTCTCTTCTCTTCTCTTCTCTTCTCTTCTCTTCTCTTCTCTTCTCTTCTCTTCTCTTCTCTTCTCTTCTCTTCTCTTCTCTTCTCTTCTCTTCTCTTCTTGAGACGAATATACACCAATCATGTTTTTAATATTGTAATAATGTCATCTAATAATAAAGTCATTATGATGTCTTTTATACAAATTGATGACAATTAAGTTTATGGTCCATAGTCTTGTGACATCCAGAGATACCTCGAAAAATACATTTTAACTTCTATCGTGACGTCACTTACCATATGAGAATAACTTTAACTCTCAAATTGTCCCTCCAGTTTAATTAATTGTGTAGATGTCTTGGAGAATGTGTTTTTGGGCCATTTTATTTGTTCAAGTTGACCTTGACCTTTGACCTATCAGCTGCAAAATGTCATCATCTAGATAAACCCATCCAAATAATGTACACACCAAGTTTGGTGCAAATCTATCCATGCGTTATTGAGTTATATTGCACACATACACACACACAATGGCTGTGTGCTTTATTGGCACGCAGGGTAATTAGCTCAACACAATAACAGACTCACAGATGTACTACAGTTTGGTTAGACATCACAAGTATAACATATCAATTCATATCTTCACTTAACTCCTGTACACTCCACCTTGATGAAGGTTAAAACTGTGTTCACAGTTCCCACAATAAAGATAAGACCTCTCTCCTGTGTTCATATCAATGATGCAGTAGAGATATGTTGTCCTCTACTCACTAACCCTACAGTCTTTTTACTGCCCTCTGTGATTGTGTTTGCCAAACATGAAGTCTCATAAAATCCCCTTCACTTCAGTGAATACACTGGCGTTGTGTGTTTACCCAGCTGTTCATTATGTACTGACATTGTGGAGAGAAAACCCGCCGCCAGAGATTCAGAAATAGGAGAGCAGCTTTTCTTCAGACCTTCTAATCCTTATGTGAAATTCCACCTGGCTGCAGAGACCTTGGTTTTAGTGGCACAAAACCAACAGGCACAATAAAGGATGTGGTGATTTTGATTTGTTTCTGATTTTCATGACCAAAAAGTTTTGCTTATGTAACCATTTCTTTCCCCAATTAAATCTTTTGGTGAATGCAACAAGTGCTCAGAAAAATGTAAATCTAAACATCCACGGTTCATTGACTCCATCTGCTGAGGATGGTCACGTGATACACATACTGTTGCCAAGTCGCTGATTCAATTATTTTACTTTGGCAAGATACAGACAGAGGAAAAATAAAAACAGAAGATGGACTCAAAGCTCGCCCTAGATAACGCTGCACTTGAGCCATTGGGTTTCAGTTGGCCGTGAGTGATGGTTCGTCTGTTGTGTGCTGGATCAACGTGCTCTCTCTCTCTGAGGAACAACCCCACATATCCAGGGGATCCTGCTCAAGCCCGGGATTAGATGTGACATTTAGGGGTCACAGACGGATGCTCTTGTTTTGTCCTGTGCACACATTCACAGTTACTGTGTTTTCAGGGCAAGGGGGTTTCCTTGTTCTGAATTTGGCTGCTCAGTGTTGACAGCTGAAAACAGACAGAATTTTTTTTTTTTTCATCCGCCACCACAACAACTTCGATGCTCAAGGAATTTATAACTAATATATGTCAGAACCTGCTGTCATTGTTGTGGCCCTGGTTGTTTATCTGGACTACAGGTACCTCTCCATACTCCCCCTTCTTCCATATAATGTACTGGGAGAGGTCAGTGTGGTTTAACTAGGAAAAGGTCACATAGAAAGAGGAACTTCATGGTCGTCAAAGAAAAATAATAGTTTTATTATTATTAATAAAGAGTCGGGGTGTTAGAGAGAGAGACGAGCCATGTTAATCTGTGTCAGGTCTCTTCTATTCTTAGCCGGCCCCGGGTGATGGCAGAAATATGAGAGACACACGTGCTGACAGGCCCTGACAAATTTAGAGACAGGGTCAGAGAACAGTGACAGAACCCTGTGACCTGTTTTAACCTCTAGATGTGTGCACTGGACATATGTATTTACACTAATTGTGTGTGTTGTGTTTGTCTGTAGGAGCTGTCCAGGAGTTTTCTCCCTGCATGGGACCTTTCTCATGTAGCTTTCTGTATATCTATAAAAATATAGGTATATCTCTATATATAGAGATATATCTCTCTCTATATGCATTGCCATTCCAAAAATGTGTCACAAGGAGATACAAGAAATACAGGAGATAAAACAATAACATTTAAAAGGAAATATAAAAAAATAATAAACTTTCATTTTTAATGTTGACTCCACAATATTTTATGTTGTCAATTGCCAGAAACCAACAATTACATGAAAACCACTGACTGGATCATTACTTAATGTTTTACACAGTCAGTCATTCATTTGTTTTTGGATTCTTATGTGAGCCCCAACTTGGAGGTGAGAGTTACTTTGGAAAATGCAAGCGGGCAGAGGGAGGACTTCCCCCTGCTTCCACATGGTGGCAGTGTAGGCCTGATTGAGTTCTGTGCAGGAGTCAGTTTGAGTTCACAACAAGTAAAGATAACGTGTGTGTCTGTTTCTCCAGCTTTCACTTCATCTCGACCTAAAGAATAATGTGTTTTGACCTGAGTCAGAGTTTCAGCTGCCACTTCAAGGCAGTTACTATACCTCGTCATCATTTTATCTCATCAAACAAATAGAACAAACCACTGCTGTTCTTTACTATTAACATTTGCCTCATCCACATAGAGACTATGAATAATATTTCAGTGGTGATGCTGGTTAACTCTCGGGACATGATACATTTTAGTCTGTCAGAACCAAAGGCTGAACTGACTCTCTGAAGATTTTTTTTAATAGGATCCAGTTTTCATATCTAAATAATAGAAATAAAATATCTCCTCCTGTAACTTCAATTCTTTTGGACTAAAACTGGACGGTTGTCTTGTGCGGAAATGTACAACTACAGCACTAAAAATATATAAAGGTATAAGCTCAAATGAGTAAATTTACAACATGTAATGTATGAAATAATTGTGTATCATTTTTTAATAAATAATTGTTAGGATTTGTGGCTGTAAACCATGTAATACATCTTTCTACCTTGTTGTATGTTTAAATTTAAAATCTTGATATTTTTTACAGAAGAAACAGTAAAGAAAAGATTAACATTTACACTTAGATTTTTTTTTTCTTAATTCATGCTCTATATGTCTCTGTCATTTGGTGTTTTATTTTTAAGCCCCAATCCCATTTCTCTGTCGTCAAAGTTTGATAACAACGTCTTTGGAATCATTACAATTTTTAATAAATGTATATTTTGCCCAAAATATCGATATCAGAAATACTTTACTTCCTAATATCGGTATTTGTATCGGCCCAAAACTATCAATATCACTCGAGCTCTGAATAATCCCGACTGAACTAAAGTGGAGTGGTGTAAACTAGTATTTCTCAAGTAAAGCACAAGTATGTCAAACTTGTATTCAAGCACAGTACTTGAATACGAATGAGTACAGTTACAAGAAGAGAGGAACAGTGAAGAGCTGTCATAGGTCGGCAAAATATCTTTCACCATGAAGCTCCTGTTTATTCCTCTGAAGGTATTGATTTAAAATACATCTTTACATTACACTGAACCTAACACCTCAGTGTGCTGCCTCCACTCTGCACCAGGTCTGTTGTCCCCTGGGTCCAGCTCCTCATACAGTTCGGTCGTGCTGCTGGATCAACAGCATTGTTGCCAGGTTGTCATGGCGTCTGATTGTTGAGTATCATGTCACGCGCCCCGTCACAGCCGGACCTCCATCTCTCCCAGCCTGCAGCCGGATCCCATGGACGCCGTGACGTTTACCTTGGCAACCCTCGAGAGACTGGGGAGGCAGGAGAAGCTGGTGCTGTTGGGTCACCTCATGTTGTAGCCCAAGTGTTTTACAGAATTAGGGTTTAGGGCTGGGTATCCAGTGGGAAAACAGCCCAACACTAAAATACAGACATTTTAACTAAGGCTCTGTTTTTTAACATAGTTGAAAATATGTATAAACACGTCACGTTGTCTCTTTTCTGATCAGAGTCAATTTTAGATAAACTTAACTCAGGACTAGAGTTTGGCCCTGACCATCTATCAGGCAAAAAAAAAAAAACTGTTTTATTTTGTTCTGGGTTGCTTTATTCCAATAAGTGCTGTAGAAATTAAGCTTTATTAGTATTATTAGTATTATTATAAATCAGCATAAACATATAATTAAGAAGTTAAGGAAATAAATCCTTATCCAATGTACTATTAGCCTGTACTGCAATATGCACTGTTTACTGTTATGTCATGTAATTTCTATGTTATCTAAATGTAAGTTAGCTGCATATTTGTGTATTATGACCAGTGGAGGAAGAAATGTACTTGTATCATAAATGAAAATACAAGTAAAAGTTCTCTTACATCATATTTATAAAACACAAGGTTTATGGAATTAAGGATAGCCATTATCAGTCTATTATATTATCATATATTATGTGTTATTGGATTATTATTGTATCATTAGCATTTAAGGAGCATGATGATGTTGCAGTGGGTTGAGGTGTTTTAAGTAGTTTATCTGCTTAGGTTCAATATGATTATTTTGTATGTAAAGTACAAATCTGTAGCAAGTTGCAAGTATCTCTGGCCTTCATATCAATGAATAGTGCAAGATTCCCCTTTGAAATGTGGTGGGGTAAAAGACTAAAGCGCCGTTGGTGTTGACCGTTGACCGATGGTACACGAGGGCGGCAAGCCTCTCTGGGATCCTGGTGTCTCCAGGGCGGCAGGTTCTCAGGGGCAGGGCTGTGAAAAGGGAAAGCCAGGGAGGAGACTCCGAGGCCGGGCCAGCTTACACGCCAGCAGGGGGTCTCATCACTCTCTCCACACTTCTGCTGTCAGGGCTTTTGTTTCAGTGGCATTACTCACTCACAAGGCTCTGCATCCCAGGTAACTGTACTGCTGAGCTGGTGCTGCTGGGGATGGGGGGGCGGGGTGGGGGGGCAGGGTGGGACAGTACGCCACTTCATCACAGCCCTCGCCAAACATGGATTAACCACATGATGGCCACAGAGGAAGGAAAGTGCATCAACCGGCTTGACTAGAAAGTGAGAGTAAACATAAATACTGTCGAAAAACAAAGAATAAACACAAGTACTGCAGAGAAAAGCAGTTTTAAGAAGACTGTCCTATTTCAATATTTCCATTTTATTCTACTCCACTACATTCATGAGGAAAATCTACTTTCCACTCCACTACATGTATCTGAAAACTACATTACCAGCTAAGATGTGAAAGTACAAAACAAACTTTACGATCAGTCTATAGAGCATGTTCATTGTTACACATTAAACTGTCCAATAGTCCATAAAACAGAGCAAGAATTTAAATACTGTTTATACATTATTATAAATATGAATATTAAACTCTGAAAGCGGGAAAAGGTCACTGATGTCTTCATATGATTTGATTCTTGATGTGATCAAGTAACGTCAAATAAAAATATTTCATTTCAAACTTTCAGACCTTATTTTTTATTTTTGTTGCACATTGAAACAATATTATGTTAAGTGAACATTTTATACTAAACTGTAGCTATAGACAACTTGAAAAAAACAACATAATAATGATAATAAGTACATTATTTCATACAGAAATGTAGTATGTTGTACTTTTAGGTCCACTGCATTCATTTGAAGGCTATAGTTGCCAGTCAATTAAAACACATGGGATTTTACAGACAAAATAATTAAACAAAAAAAACTAAAAGTACTTAAAGCACCTCAACAACAGCATCACGTTGTTCCCTACATGGTAATGCATCAATTATGATACTAATTCAATAACACATAATATATAAAATAATATAACAGGCTGCTTGGAGCCATTCTGCACATCAAGTACTTTGAATTGTGGGTACATTGTGTTGACCATTTAACATATAACAGGTAAGTTAAACTTTCCAAGTGTGTTTGTAATCACATATAACAGTGGGATATCTATAGATATATTTTGTACTGTATCATTATTATTGTATTTGTGTTCACTTCCTCTCGTAACCGTGTCCGGGGTAAAGACGCGGTGTAATAACAGGGTGCGGATTGGATGTCAGTTGTTTCTCCGTAACGTTAGAGCTCCGCTTGTCTTCTGCTTTTCTTCACACCTTATTTTCATCTACAATTCAAATTTAAAGCTTCTACCCCCCGGTGTCGAAAACCAACACGCAAACAGAAACTCACCAAGCAAAGACGTAACATGTTGAACATTCTTGCAGGAGTCACGCTGTGTTTTTTAAACGTCCCCTTTTTGTTTCTAAATGTTTCTGCATTTACTCAATAATTATCTTCGCTTTAATTCTCATCCGCCAAATTTGAAATGCACAAGAGAAAATATGATTGTTGCTGTTTCAAGACTCTTGTCAATCATTTCCAAACAATTTTCTCTTCTCCGATAAAAAAAAAGCAGAAACTGTCTTATTTTACAGCTCTGACCGAGGTAGCTGTCAATAAAAAAACACTGTCCCCTCATAATGTGGGATATTATCACACTATATAAACCCAGTCGTTATTGATGCCTTGTTTGACATGTCAGACGGAGAACCTCAGCATCAAAGTTCATTTAACCTTTATTTTACCAGGAAGCCTCTTGAGATACATCATCGCTTTTTACGAGAAATATGAAGCACATAAATAATTTACAACATTCACATACAATGTAAAGCACGATAACATGGGCCCTGAGGAAGAGAGTGGGACCATTTGAATGCCGGACATAAAGCTGATGTGTCTGCATATAATTTGTCTCCAAAGTCCAGGGTTCACGGTGTGAGAACTCCGTGAACCCTCTTCTCCAGAACTTGAAACTGGAGAAGAGGTGAACAGGGAGTTAAATGGCTTTCAAATGAAAAACAAAAACTTGTTTGACTCTTGATGTTTGAATCTGTAGATAAGCTTGCACCCCCAACCCTGAGAAGATGCTTGGCCTATGGGAGCAGTGGCAGTGCCGGTAGGACCACAGCATCTACTGGTGGGGACTGGTTACCACTGTTCAGAAAGACTGTGCCTTCCACTGGAGAAGTGGAAACATTAGAGACCCAGGAAGCTTTGCAGTTTTTAAGCCTCATATTTACTGAACTTTGATGTATCACGGTAGCTTGTGTAATGTGAAGTTCACATTGATGGCCTCTATGTATTGTTAATATTCTATATTGTTGTAATTGTCATTATCATTTATTATTATTATTATATCCTGTTTTACATTGTCCCTGTAAAAAGTCACCAACAATGAAAAAGAAACATTCTTAATTTTAACTCTTTTAAAATCTACTCACACAACATCCCAGTACACAACACGTAAACACCACATGTCAAATGCAAATGAAACAACAAAACCTCTTTACCTGTACAACAATATTTTTGGCCACAAAGAGGGTTTTTGTGTCTCCCTACACAATCTGGTGGATGATAACTGGTAATTTAGATCCACAGCTCAGGCAGATATACACTAACGTGTCACATGTCAGGGCCCACACATTTAAAGATTTGTCTTTTACCCCGACTTATATTCTATATGTCACCCTGTGGCTTTAGGCTGACAAGATGATTATTAGTTTCTTTAACTGCTGCTGGCAGACCGGGCCCCTCTGAAGAATTTTTTCCAGGGTTTAGGTAAGTTAGTCCCAGTGAAGTCAGATGTCAGTTGAGTCCAAGTCGAGCTGCAAAATTTAAATTCAAGTTAAGTGAGTGTTCACTTCTGAGATGCACAGAATTTTAAATGTGGCCATACCTGCATTACATTTGTGTACGCTGGTTTGGAGATTGTGTGTGTGCGCGTGTGTGATTGTGTGTGTGTGCGTGAGAGAGAGAGAGAGAGAGAGAGAGAGAGAGCTGTCTGCTAACATGAGCACAGCCTCGCCACCTCGCTCCCTCTTTCTGCTTGCAGCTTTGTGCACCATCAAAGGCCCTGAGCAAAGAGACATGGGCCTTAATTGTTGTGCTTTATCAGGGGAATAAAGGCGGGATGGGCATCAATTTAGAACGCCTTTATTAGACTACAAAGTGTGACAGACTGACAGAGAGATAATTGGCAGAGAGGGGAAAGGAGGATGGGATGAAAGAGGGGAAAGACGGAGGGAGACGAGGAAGAGAGTGGACGTGGATGGAAGCGTATTTGATCAGGCGGTGGTAGAGCGGATGGAAGAGCGCAGGATTCAGACCACAGTGAAATAAAACTGAGCAGATGAACTCGCTCCACTGGTTGAGGCTATGCAGCTTGTTCTGCAAGACAGACAATGAATTCCTCCATCTATAACTTCACAGATTTCAACTGAGCATGAGGTGTTGATGAAAAATCCAAATTAAAGTATTTTGTGGAAGGAAGTTAAATAAAATCAAAATTGTTAAGACGTTTTCAAAAATTGAAATCTTAGATCAGAGAATTATCCCAGTCAGACGTCTCACCTTCACGTTTTGAAGGATTTTATTTGTGTAAGAGTTTGTTATTTGTTGCGTAGCGTCGGGATGCACTGGCTGCTCGGCTCCCACAGCTTGTTAATGTGGCAGGATAATGTCAGCCTCCTTCTATCACATCTGAACTAATGTGTTTGTCTGATTGTCCTGTGGCAAAACGAGGACTGTAAAACAAAAGCTGCGGCGCAATTTCCAATCTGTCCTCGACACATCAAGCCAATGACATCGTTTAGTTTCCATTCGTGCAGAAGTGAGACGCGACTGCAGCGAGAGAAAACTGTCAAAATTCGATTTGATTCTTTTCCTGTTCTGCTCTGCGTTAGAGGCATTGGAATAGTTTTGCATTGTTGGGTTCACACTCTCCATGTAACACTGTCATTCCCGCAAATCTCTCTCTCTCTCTCTCTCTCTCTCTCTCTCTCTCTCTCTCTCTCTCTCTCATTCACACACTCACCGTCCGTGAGTTCACACACTGACTGTGCCACCCAGAGCCCCCGTCCCTCTCCTCTGCTCTCCACCCCTGACATGAATATATGAGTGTTTTTATGTGCACAGTGAAAAGGCGTCGCTGAGTTAAGTGGCCTTGTTGTATTCTGCTCCGGCTCTAACGGCCTCCGGTGGGGGGTGTGGACGAGAGGGGTGGTGGTGGGGGTGGATGAAGGAGAGGCCTGCAGCACCATGCCTAATCAGGCTTTCTCGCCAGGGTCAAGACTTTCTGTCTGGGTCCGCGGTGCTCCCTGCCACCGCGGACTCGTCCATTCAGGCGCACAATGTCCCTGTCAGTCCCGACAACACTTCCTGCCTCTGCTGGCTCCAGCCCTCGCAGGGATACACAATATTTCACAGCTCCCAACAATGGCCTGTCTGCCTGCACCCACCATATGGTTACTATGGGCCACAATATTGACACACATCACTAATTATTCAAAGAGCTGAGCGAGGGAGAGAGGGAGCTGAGGAGCAGGGGAGCGAGCGAGGCGTCAGTCGGTCGGTTTTCTCCCTGTAATGCAATGTGTGATGAGAGGGTCTTCATCCTCATATCACCTTTTCAACTATAGATCTGACAGTACAAATCTTAAATCATTATCTCCTCAGCTCGTCTCAACACGACATAAATAAAGTCACGTGACCTTACGACCTGGTGATTGATTGCTTTAAAATTGCCACGAAGATTTTATAGGACTCAAAGGAGCGGCTTTTAAAGTTTGGTCACTTTTGTTTTGCAGTGAGAGGGACAAGATGTGATCCATACTGACGTGGCTCTGTGTGAACAGGAGGACATCGGTTCTACAGTCTTTGGTGCATCCTGCGCATCTCTGTCCGACATATGCCGCCTCTTACTCCCACAGGAGCTTCCTTGCAAGGCGGGAACTAATACAACACCATCACATGATGTGACCTTTGACCCCCTGCCCGGATGCAGAAGTTCCTCATGCTGAACTCTGGTAGAGACTATGTCCGGGCAGTATTGTCATATAATACTTTTATGTAACATCCAGATAACATGTTTACTTTATTCAGTCGACTATAAACACAAAGAGAACAACATGAGGTGATTTGCTTGTATGAATACACTTAATTTTGCGACCCTGTAACTCTGCTGTACAAAGTTAATGTTTTACAACATATAGTAATATAAATACAAAATATATTTATATAAGTTGTTTTCCTCATCCTCACCCTGGAGGATCATTACGTCGTCTGCTCTACTATGAAATTATCTGATGAGTTAATTCAGCTTCAGAGTATTTTTTTATTATGTTTATTTATTTTAGGATAAACTGAGGTTGAGATTTTCTGGTGAATAAGTGAAACCTGTGACCTGCTGGTGAGTGGTGACAGTAAGGGATCCAGCCCCTGGGGACCATGAATATCTGCATAAACGTTTAAAAACAATCCCTCCGGCAGATGTTGAGAAATGGACAGGCGCAGTGTTTTTACATTTTTGTTGATCATAGGTTGATCTTTTGTCTTCATGAATAAAGGGTCAAACAATTTTTTCCAGATCTCAATGATAGGTCAGCCTCTAAGCCACATTCAGGATTAAATGTGTAAGG
The DNA here is from genome assembly GCF_949316205.1 of Platichthys flesus. NCBI lineage: Eukaryota > Metazoa > Chordata > Actinopteri > Pleuronectiformes > Pleuronectidae > Platichthys > Platichthys flesus. The sequence goes on from NC_084956.1 coordinate 5,870,530, forward strand.
GGCCATCAGCGGAGCCCATGGGATCAGAAGAAAAGAACTATGGACACCTCGCAGTGTCTTCCCAGTAAGTCCCATTTACAACCCTCCACCCTGTCTCCATCAGTCCCTCTCCTGTCCGGCTCTGGCCCACCTCTCGCCACCCCCGGCCCTCTCAGAAGCCCCAGTTTGTCCCAGCCAGGCTGCCCCCTGAGTGGTGGGAATGTTCTCCTGTGCAACAGGCCATGACAGGCCCATGTTGGGACAGGCCTCAGCGCTCCACTCCACAGAGCAAGTGATTGACAGCCCTCACTGAGGGAGGTGGGATTCCTCATCTGTCAGTCAAAATGCCGCTGGAGATGAAGACGCGGTGAGAGGGATCGCTGGGGACATGTGACACGTTACGAGCTGGTGACTCCTCCCCTCCTCTCCTCACAGGTCCTAAGCAGCCAGGTGAAGTTAGCTTGTTGGCTGAGGGTGAAGGTTGCCACAGGTCCAGATGTTCCCGAGGTTTCTGGTCCCTCTCGTGGCTCGCTGTGATGTGCTGTGCCACATCTGTCTGGGCAGAGGTGTGCCATATTGCCTCCCATCTGCCACATGGCACACCCACACTCACAGGCGGAAACGGAGGCACACACATGCGGCGTGCCCAGAAACTGCCCATTTTAACCAGGGCCATAAATAGTGTAATTCATGGGTGTGAAACAGCGGGTTTTTAAGAGCGCTCAGAGGAACGGAGTGGAGCTGGACCCTTTGGCAGCTGATGGACAGATTTTCTGTTCCTGGTAGCCACATGAAACTCTGTGAACTGCACACCGAACGCACTGAGACAGCGAGGCAATGAAGACCTTCTGGTGCAAGAAAATTAGAGTCAAACCATCTTTGCCGTCCTCTTTCTTTTCTGATGTTCTGTCCTTGTGCGTCTCACCATCTGCCTCCTCTCGCTCTGCAGCTCGGCCTGAGTCTCACTCTCTGTCTTCCTGTTTGAGCCAGGGGGGCAGTACAGAAGCGAATGTCACCCCTGTCCCAATGTTACATGGGGGAAATTGACTCCTTAGCCTCGGTGCTGTCGGCAGCCATATGCTGATGTTTTCATATTCCAGAGAAATGAGGAGAGGGAGTCATAAAGGCTGCTAAAGTCAAAATTACAACCCTGGCTATCAGTGGCGAGGAGAGGGAGAGGCCCCTTCTGTCGCACCACGAGCGCTCGATCCCTCAGTCCTGCAGAGAGCCACGAGCTCCAGGAGTATTAACACCATCTTTTTCTGACATTGCTCCGATGGCTGGTCATTCAGTCTTATTCATGGCGGCTTCACTTTCTTATCAAACATTCACAGCGGAGGACGAGGCGCAGTTCACCCGCTCGGCTGATTGTGGCTTTAGGAGACATCACCGCGCTCCTCTGCACGGACCGTGCAGCTGTATGCAGCGTTTCCAGCTTATCTATATTTCATGCCTTTATTTGCACTCAGCGTTTAATTAGGCAGTTAGCAGCTCATTAAATTCTGTTGAGAGCAAACTTTTGCCTCGTTGCAAAGTTGTGCTGATGTTGAGCTTTTCCAGGCGACGGGGGATTTTGATTACCTTGCATCCAGAGTGTCATAAGTTATTATTGAGTTATGTCGTCTTTGTGGTTTAGCACCTCGTGTTTTCAGGGAGAACATTCTCTTCAGAGGTTTTATCCTTCTTACTGAGACAGATGGAGGAATAAATACTTGTTAAAGAAACTGTAGTCTCTTAAAACCAGTGATCACGTCAGTTTAAAAGGAATTCATGCTTTAGCTTCATTGCTGTGTGAATATGTTTGCACAAGTTTGGACTTGAATTTTATAATCGCACATAGTATTTATGATCACAGCTCCCCCAGAGCAAAAATGTAGCAATTATTTAATACGTCACAGATAAGCTCTGCCTGCTGTTCACATGGAAAACATCTCAGACAAGAGAGCAGAGTCAATCTCAACATTATATTTTCAGGGGAAAAAACTATGAGATAAAAGATGCTACAATGATCTGTAAATATGAGGGAAGCTGCAAAGTCGAGCGATAATTCTCAGTGAGAGGGACTCATTAGATCCATGGTTATTATAAAATATCAATTATCGTCAATTGTCCCAGTTTCGTCCCAGTTCAGCCGGAGTCTGGAGTTTGCATGTTCTCCTTGTGCTTGGGTTGGTTTTCTCCAGGTACTCCGGCCTCCTCTCACAGACATGCAGATTTATGTTACATCAACTGGAGACTCTATATTTGACCACACGTGTGAATGGTTCTTGGTAAACTGGCGTCCTACTCAGGTTGTGCCCGCCACTCGCCCAATGTCAGCTGGGATAGGCTCCAGCTCGCCCCACAACATTCAAAGGATTTTTTCTAAACTTTCAGTTTGTGGAACTGGCTCCATGAAGGTGTCAAATGTTTGTCTTTTGGATTTTCGAGGAGGGAATCATAAACGTGGTCCGTTGAAACGCTCTGTCAATGTCTCATACAGCCTTCAGACCAAACTGCCATCCTGCTGCTCATATAAGGAAAAGACTGAATGACGGGTGTTGACCTCTGCAGAGCAGACAGGCCTGCTTCTCTCCACGTCTCTGCTTGCAACAATTTCCCAACATGAAGCTCGTCAGTGGACCTTCAGGTCCCTTGTGGGCCAATCAGGGCGGTTATGTAAGTGTGGGGTGTTTGAAAATGGCGGTGGCCGGCCACTCAGATATGGCTTGTTGCTGATAATCGGTGGCGCGGCGTGGTGCGGCGTGCGGCTGACAGATGCCTGCTCCAGCTGGTACAGGGGGGGTTTATCGCCCGGTTGGAACGCGGGTCCTCACACCCCTCCACTGTGCTGGCCACCGTCGCCGTGTTTAATGAGTCACGAATTGCCTGTTTGTCTTCTGCTCCCTGCTGTTTCTGCACTCCCTCTTCCAGAACAATCCCTGAAACACATGCTGCTGCGGTCCGCAGAGCAGCCAGACAGGCAGGCTCAGCCAAACTGTTGTAAAGAACAAAGTTGTCATGTTTTTTCATTTCTTCCTATTTTTGTCTCTTTTTTTTCTTCTTGGTCATTCATCTAACGGAGGGATGGGTTATTCTGTAATAAAGCTTCCTTTTCAGATGCTGCGCCTGACCTCGCCAATATGGCTACCCTGAGAAACCAGTGCCCATTTGAAGCCCCTGACAAACACATAAACGACTCTATAATTGGGCCGCTTTGTTGTGCGAGGCGCTGGCTCGTCTGAAAGTGCCGTTCAACACTTTGTGGTAAATGGAATTGCATTATGACAACACATGGCAGTTGCTAAAGGAGCAGAAACTGGCACCGTGATAAAACACAAGCAGGTGGTGTTGACACAGAAATGGTTTGTTTTAAGTCACTAGAAAACCACAATTTGAAAAAAGAAAGTTTTCTGCATCAACAACAATGATGCAGATCACAAATCAGGCCAGCGACAGAACTGTGTGATTCAGCAAGAGAGTGCGGATCTGCCTCACAGTCCAAGGGAACACACAGAGAGGCTTGGATAACCATCAAATGGACCATGCAAACACACACACACACACACACACACACACACATACATTTACACATTCACAGAAGGGGTGTTTGTAGCCTGTTTTACAGGATGTTGTGCAAGCTGCCCAGAGTTTTGCCTTAATCTCACCTGTTTAATCTGCAAGGTTGGGCAACAGTTTCTGTAACAGGAACAGGTGGCTCACGGTGAGAGGTGGTTTTGTTAGCCTGGTGACCTCATTGGTCCTGGGGCACACAGTGACAAATAATGGTTGAAGGTGAGTCCAGCGGTAGGACCCTGGGAGATTGAGTTCCAGACATGTGGTCAGGCTTTGGATACACATGTAGGCCCATCCATTGAACGCCAATAGTATGTCCCAACACATCAGTTGTGAACAGCCAAACCAAACCTTTTCCAAACCCTTAACCATGACCAGTTCATGCCTAACTCTAAAAGGTTCAAATTTTAACTCTAACCATAGCCAGGACCTCAGAAATAACTTTTTGCTTCATTAGAACTGGGCTTTCGTCACGATCAGATCTACTGGTCCTGGCAAGGTCAGTGTTGATACTGGAAATAAGTATAACAAAATATGTACACATACACACACACACACACAGGGTGGCTTGGGGTGTCTGATGATCTGAAGAAGTGAGAAGTATCTGTGGAATCTTGGCACCGTCCGGATTCGGCCCAGTGCCGTGAAATCCTCGTTCCGCGGGGGCTGCTCTTTGTGGCCGGCTCTGGGTTCTCAGAGTGGCATTCTTCTCATTGTACAGGTCACCGAGACAGAGGCGGCTGGCCTGAAAAGATCCTCGGTGGGGGGAAACAATGGCTTAAGGCAGCTCATAAATGTCTCCTGTTCAGCTTCGGCCCATTGACTCTCTGCCTCCCTGCCAAGAAGGGCACTGTCAGACCAGCCCCTCGTTCTAACAGCTTAATTAGCAGAAAGAACAACAATGTCCAAACCTGTTTTGACTCAAATAAAAACAAGAACAGACACCGAAGACGTTCACTCCACCTCTCATTGTCCCAGTGCAGCCTGAGATTTCAGAGCTCTGTTCTTTTCAGCTCACTACAAATAAAACAACATTCCTACACTGCTCCATGAGGAGCATGACGAGCGGCTGATCTGAGTTCTCAGCTCTGATCATAACGGTTTAAAAAGGAGGATTCGGATTTATTACTGTGTTCTTATGTTAATTATTACAACATCTTCCTTTCACACTGTGCGTTTGTTAGTTCATATATTTATTCTTTCAATTTACAACTTTTAAGAACCAGAAATGCAGAACTATGGATACATATTCCTATGTGGGGGTGAATCCTTAATCGAAAGTTGTCCGACTGAAGGCTTTGCTCCAAACTCAATATGATTTCCCTTTGATAATGGTGATGATGATAATGCAGTTAGCATTGTGATGCTAATGCTAGTTCTTGGCGTCACCACACTATTTGTTTTGAACTTTCTTATTGCTGTTGACGTCTGACTGACTGATGGGTCGTGTCCTTCTGACTGAAACACTGTGTCTCTCTTTCAGTTCGTCCTCCTACTTCAATGTTTCTGTCAATCATTTGGGTTGAGTTGATGTTTTTGTCTCCAGCTTCTTCATACCTCTCTTTTCCGTTCCTGTATACATGATGATGCTTCTCCCACATCATTCACGCACCATCTCCTTGTCTTTCTTTGGTAAACGTGGTAAACTGTGTGTGCCCTATCATTCCATATCCCCGCTGTCACTCTTTGCTTCGTCCCTTTTATCTGCGGTTCACATCAAACACTGGCACCAGATTGATTCTCGTGTGAACAAGGCTGCAGTAGGGGGCCAGGGACCTCTTCCCCGGGCTTTATAACTCCTTCCCATCCCGTTTACAGCTTCTTTGGGCCCCATGGCCCATCACACAACACTCAACACACACACACACAAAACACACACTCTGTCCACCTCCTGCAACACTTGTCAGAGGCAAAAACAACCCATATCAACAATTTGCCTTTTTACGTATTAAGCAGAAAATCTCTGGTGTTTCAGATGGGCTGTTTAGTACTAGTCAACATGACATTTGTCCTGTACAACACTCAATGCACAATGAGGGTTGTAAACAAGTCAGACACTAAATGAAAAGAAGTAGAATACCAAAAAGTTGCTTTATCTATACGGGTTGATCTCTTGTCTCAAAGTTAGCCTGTTCCGGAGCAGGTTAGCCGTTCTGCAGTAGTTATCATGTTGATTTGCTTTGATAAGAAGTGAATGAGCTTCGTAGGACTGAGTTAAACCTGAGAGTACCTCTGTGACCACAAATCCTGCTGTGTAGTACAGGCCCAGGGGAACAGAGTGAGATGATCCTTCTGAGCCACACCTGCAACAAGTCAGGGGGAGTGCCCTGACATATTGCAAGTCAGGTAAATCAAGGTAATTACATGTTGCAGTATTCAAGTACCAACTACTCAAACGTATAACAGTTGAGCTGTAGGTAACATTGAAACAAGTTGTGCAAGCATAAACGTGCAAATTTACCCTGAGGCTCTGACGTATGATCTTGGTATCTTGACTAAGAGTCACGGATGACAAAGGTAGGTTCAGAGAGATTTGTTCCCGAAATGAACAGTACCTGGTTCACAAGATGTTTGTGTATTCATTATGTGTAGGATCACATTCCTTTATGTGTTCATTCACTCTTCTTGCTGCTGAAACATCCTTAACATTTGCTAATGTGGCTCAAAGCAGAGGGTTTCTACCACCTTTGATGCTGTCCAGCATTTTGAGCTCCGTCCAACTGATGTCCTCCTCATCACATATCCCAAGTCAGGTAGAAAATCCAACTTACAACCAGGAAGTGAAGAAAAGTAGGTGCTACCTGGGCTCATTTGGGTCAATCTGTATGTTCCTACATATTAAACATATGTTAATCTGTAGGCTCGGTTTGGATGCAACAGATCATTGTCCAGATCATGGATGAGGCCCACCCAGAACAGGCAGAAGATGCCAGCAACAGGAGCCGAGTTTCTTGGTTGGAGGAAAGATCTGCAGATGACCCAAACCGAGAAAGTCCAGACCCTCGGATCTTTGGCACACATCTCCCCCCTGACATGTTGCCCCTCGCAGTGAAAAGCAAGCAAGTCAAGGTAAAAGCACTTTGCTGTATTCATGAACTGAGTTAATTTCCTATACTCTGGACATTCATGTGTGAACGAATTGACAAAGAAAAGCTTATGTTTGTTGAGCTGTGAAAACAACATTGAATCTAAGATTATATTAATATTTTTTGGCAAAAGGCTGTTTATGTCTGGAGGAACCCGAAGGATGTCCTGGTGTCCTTCTATCACTTTGCTCAGAGTTGTGTTCCCATGGAAACACCAAAGAGCTTTGAGGAGTTCTTCCAGCAGTTCCTGGATGGTAAAGGTAGGTTCACAGCAACTAGTTAGTAACTCCACCAACATCTGTCTGTATGAGGAAAGCATATCTGGCAAACCATTCATCTTACGTGCATTAACATCCTTTATTCAGGTGTATTTGCACACTCGCTGAGAAAAATACATTAATATGAATCTGACATATTGTAGCAAATGGATAAATGGAGGCAGAAGCGATATCTTTCAGTCAGCAATGCACACATTCAACGACACACAATAAGAAAAACATGAATATATGAACCTGTGTATTATTTGAATAGCTTAGTATTGAATGCACAATAAGAGCGTAGCTATGTTTATACATGGCACTAGGACCAGTTTAATATAAAACACAATTTTACACAATATATATAGTAGGGGGTCCCTGCTCCATCTTTCCATGAGTTTGGGGGTCCTTGGCCTGAAAAACGTTGAAGACCCCTGATGTAGAAAATATGTATGAATAAATCTTCATTTAAAAGGTTGAGAATATGTATTTATGAAACAGCCTAGAATAGTGACAAGTTTCATTTACTTTCAGAATATTTTCTTTCTGCTCTGACTAGTTTTTCTTAAACAGTTTACATGGGATCATGGTTTGATCATGTGAGCGAGTATTCTGCAGCACGTAACCAACTGAACATCCATTTTGTGCAGTATGAGAACCTGTTGAAGGTTGGTGACATTCTTGTATATATTGCAGCAACTAATAGTCAACAAAGAAGCATTTATTAAAGTTTATAAAAGTCCTTATCATGCACGTGTTTGTCAGACAGATTTTTACGGATGTACAGCTCTTGAATGCTTCCTGCAGATTTTGGATTCAAGACATTCTGTTTCATAAATTCAGCAAAATAATGACATGAAATTATTCTCAAACATCTGCCACTAACAGGACCTCAGAGGGGAAGTTGTGAAGCTTTGTTCTTTCCTTGGACAAGACTTGACGGATGAAGCCATCGATCTTGTGGTGGAGAGCTCCACCTTCAAAAACATGAAGACCAACCCCAATGCAAACTATATGGAATTACTCGAAAAAGAATGCTACAAGAAGGAAACCATGCGTAAAGGTTTGTTACCCCAGTGATGTTGCATTGGTTAAACTCTTTATTTACATTGTATACACCGTGCAAACATGCAGTCTAAATGTTTTACATGAACAGGGGTGGCGAGCGACTGGAAGAATCACTTGACTGTGGCCCAGAATCAGCGTTTTGATGAAGTCTTCAAAGAAAAGATGAAGACCCTTCCTCTGACCTGCATCTGGGAGATGAGTCAGTAGCTGCTCTCCAATTTAGCTCAGCTCACTGATTTTCTCCCTCAGTGAATTTCTGATTCACCAGCATCAGAAATTCATCTCTTTTTGCTGCTCAGTTGCTGCATCTGTTTTCATCTGGCCAGTTTTTTATCTGCATCTGAGAGTTCTGCTGCCGCTTCAATAAAATATCTGAAGTAAGAGAAAACTGACTGAAACTGCGAAACTTCTGTTGACTTCCAATTCTGCTGTCACTAATAAAGTTAGCATTGTGATGCTAATGCTAGTTCTTGGCGTCACCACACTATTTGTTTTGAACCTTCTTTTTGCTGTTGACGTCTGACTGACTGATGGGTCGTGTCCTTCTGACTGAAAGACTGTGTCTCTCTTTCAGTTCGTCCTCCTACTTACATGTTTCTGTCAATCATTTGGGTTGAGTTGATTTTTTTGCCTCCAGTATCTTCATACCTCCCTTTTCCATACCTGTATACATGATGATGCTTCTCCCACATCATTCACGCACCATCTCCTTGTCTTTCTTTGGTAAAGGTGGCCCTTTGGCACCTCTTCATACCTCCACAGCTTTATTTCTGCTCTTCCCATTAATCTCCCTGTCTATGTGTGCCCTATCATTCCATACCCCCGCTGTCACTCTTTGCTTCGTCCCTTTTATCTGCGGTTCACATCAAACACTGGCACCAGATTGATTCTCATGTGAACAAGGCTGCAGTAGGGGGCCAGGGACCTCGTCCCCGGGCTTTATAACTCCTTCCCATCCCGTTCACAGCTTTCTCGGGCACCCTGGACCATCACACAAAAGCACAAGATACACACACACACACACTCTGTCCATTTCCTGCAACCCTTGCAAAACATTTTACTTGCCATGTCAGAGGCAAAAACAACCCATATCAACAGATTGCCTTTATATGTTATTAAGCAGAAAATCTATGGTGTTTCAGATGGGCTGTGTAGTACTAGACATGACATTTGTCCTGTACAACCCTCAATGCACAAACAGGATTGTAAACAAGTCAGACACTACAGTAAAAGAAGTAGAATACCAAAAAGGGGCTTTATCTATACGGGTTGATGTCTTGTCTCAAAGTTAGCCTGTTCCAGAGCAGATTAGCCGTTTTGCATTAGTTATGATGTTGATTTACTCCGCTAAGAAGTGAATGAGCTTTGTTGGACTGAGTTAGTCCTGCAAAACCTGACAGCTGCAAATCCTGCTGTGTAGTAAAGACCCAGGGGAACAGAGTGAGATGATCCTTCTGAGCCACGCCTGCAACATGTCAGGGGGAGTGCCCTGACATATTGAAATTCAGGTAAATCAAGGTCGTTTACCTGTGCAGTACAAAACATCAACAGGTATCTAATGTAGCAGTTGAGTTGTGGTAACATTGACACAAGGTGTATGTGCATTGACGTGCAAATTTACCTTGAGGCTGCGTACGTCTCATTGGAGGATCCCAGAGGAATTCCTGGTGTCTTGGCTAAGAGTTTAGATGAGCTTTGAAGATTAATTTCATCAAGTCATGGATGACAAAGGTAGGTTCAGAGAGATTCGTTTTTTAAATGAACAGTAGCTGGTTCACAAAATGTTTGTGTATTCATTATGTGTAGTATCACATTCCTTTATACTCTACTTGCTGCAGAAACATCCTTAACATTTGCAAATTTACCTTTTGGTTAAGGCAGAGGGTTTCTACCAAGGGATTTAAGATTGCAAAAATTCAAAGACAGTTATTCCCTGATGTTTTTCTAGGCTATTACCTCTTAATGTGATAAATGTGTTTATGAATCTTATATTTTTGTAAGGGTGATAGAATATGAAGTGGCCTTTTCCATTGCCAAGCCGAACTGTAGACCGGAGTTCTGCACGGTCCTTTTTTTGTAAACCCACTGGCAAAGCTCTGCAACAGACATTACCCAGCTCCTGCAATTAACCAGAACCTGTTATGACACATCCTGTAACCCAACGTGTAACCTGTGATTAAGCACACATGCGCCTGACACAGTCAGACACAGTCAGACACATCGACTAAGTTATGTCCTCCTTCTCCTCTAAATCTCCTGGCTGAGTTGAGTTCTTGTTAAAGTATGTGAATTGTCGCAGTAATTGTGCTCCTGCAGCGGTCACTGTTCTTCAACAGTGACAGCATGCCTCGTCTCGCTCTATTGATAGCTTTTTCCTAATAGTTGTGTCAAATTTTATTTTCTCAAAGATGTTTTCTGTCATTTTGGGTAGTTGTGTTCACATTGATTATATGCTATAAGTGTTTGTTTCTGAAAGTTTTGCTTTAATTAGTTGTTTGGTGCAATGAAAATGTACGTTTGAGATAAAGAATCTGTGCAGTCAGTCTAAAAACATTTAATTGAATAAGAGAAGAACAGAAACACCAGATGTACTTGCTTGAATGTTAAATCAATAGCAGGAAGATTTTGTGCAGCTGCCATCTCAGAGCAGTGAAAGGATCAGGTGTCAGCTGGTTTTACCTTTGTATGACTGAAAGTCGCTTTGATATCTTCGATGACACAAATAAAGTCAGGTGACCTAAAGACAAATGCTTCATGAATCTCTTTCCTTTGTTTAATTTGAGGATCCATGGATTCTCTGGACTTAGTGAGTCCTTACCTGTTCACGTACAAAAAGAGGAACTTTCTGGTTAAGGACAAATTGAGACCCAACGACCTCGACACTCTCCAGCATTTTGAGCTCCGTCCAACTGATGTCTTCCTCATCACGTACCCCAAGTCAGGTAGAAAATCCAACCTATGACCAGGAAGTGAACAAAAAATATGCTAAAGATTCAAAATCCTATGAATGCTTAGTAAAAGAAACCTTTCTCTGGTAGGTGCTACCTGGGCTCATTTGGGTCAATCTGTATGCTCCTATTAAATATGTTACTCTGCAGGCACAGCTTGGATGCAACAGATCATTCTCCAGATCATGGATGAGGCCCACCCTGAACAGGCAGAAGATGTCAGCAACAGGATCCGAGTTCCTTGGTTGGAGGAAAGATCTGCAGATGACCCAAACCGAGTAAGGCCAGATCCTCGGATCTTTGGCACACATCTCCCCCCTGACATGTTGCCCCTCGCAGTGAAAAGCAAGCAAATCAAGGTAAAGCACTTAGCTGTATTCATGAAGTTAATTTCCTATACTCTGGACATTCATGTGTGAACGAATTGACAAAGAAAAGCTTATGTTTGTTGAGCTGCGGAAAAAAAATTGAAGCCAAGATTGTATTTATATTTTTTGGCAATAGGCTGTTTATGTCTGGAGGAACCCGAAGGATGTCCTGGTGTCTTTATATCACTTTGCTCAGAGTTGGGTTTTACTGGAAACGCCTTTGAGCTTTGAGGATTTCTTCCAGCAGTTTCTGGATGGTAAAGGTAGGTTCATATCAAATTGTTAGTAACTCCACAAACATCTGTCTGTATGAGGAAAGCATATCTGGCAAACCATTCATCTTACTTACAATATCATCCTTTATTCAGGTGTATTTGTTCACTCTGTGAGAAGAGACAAGGCTCAATTCAGTCAATATTCTGCAGAAATATTTAAAAAATGTGTTAATGCAAGTTTTAGTTAAAGAAAGAATTTCCAACAAATTAAGAAACCAATATTCATGTAGAAAATATGTATTTATGAATCTTGATTTACAAGATTGATAGTATGTATTTATGAAACAACCTAGAATGGTGAGAAGTTTCACTGACTTCATAGTATTTTCTTTCTGCTCTGACATGTTTTTCTTAAACAGTTTACATGGGATCATGGTTTGATCATGTGAGCGAGTATTCTGCAGCACGGAACCAACTGAACATCCATTTTGTGCAGTATGAGAACCTGTTGAAGGTTGGTGACATTCTTTTATCTATTGCAGCAACTAATAGTCAACAAAGAAGCATTTATTAAAGTTTATAAAAGTCCTTATCATGCACGTGTTTGTCAGACAGATTTTTACGGATGTACAGCTCTTGAATGCTTCCTGCAGATTTTGGATTCAAGACATTCTGTTTCATAAATTCATCAAAATAATGACATGAAATTATTCTCAAACATCTGCCACTAACAGGACCTCAGAGGGGAAGTTGTGAAGCTTTGTTCTTTCCTTGGACAAGACTTGACGGATGAAGCCATCGATCGTGTGGTGGAGAGCTCCACCTTTAAAAACATGAAGACCAACCCCAATGCAAACTACAAGGAGTTCATCGAAAAAGAACGCTACAAGAAGGAAACCATGCGTAAAGGTTTGTTACCCCAGTGATGTTGAATTGGTTAAACTCTTTATTTACATTGTATACACCGTGCAAACATGCAGTCTAATTGTTTTACATGAACAGGGGTGGCGGGCGACTGGAAGAATCACTTGACTGTGGCCCAGAATCAGCGTTTTGACGAAGTCTTCAAAGAAAAGATGAAGACCCTTCCTCTGACCTGCATCTGGGAGATGAGTCAGTAGCTGCTCTCCAATTTAGCTCAGCTCACTGATTTTCTCCCTCAGTGATCCACACTGCAACTGCTTTTCACCAGCATCAGACATTCATCTCTTTTTGCTGCTCAGTTGCTGCATCTGTTTTCATCTGGCCAGTTTTTTATCTGCATCTGAGAGTTCTGCTCTCCAATTCAGCTCAGCTCTTTACTGCAGGGAATGATTTTCTCCCTCAGTGATCCACACTGCAACTGCTTTTCACCAGAACCAGAAATTCATCTCTTTTTGCTGCTCAGGCTAAAAGTTTGTTTCCTCTGTTTTCATCTTTCAAGCCTTTTATCTGCTTCTGAGATTTCTGCCGCAGCCTCAATAAAATACGTGAGAAAACTGACACACTTATGTAGACTTCCATTTCTGCTGTCACTGAAAGGTTCAAGTTTATCGCACAAAATCGCTCAGTGAACATATCCAATACATACACATGGTCATTGTGGTGATTGAACACCTCTTGTCTAGCCAGGGCTTTGATGAGCTGTCAATAAATCCACCGGAAACAAGAGTTGTTGTGACTCGTTTCTTCAATTGGACGGTCAACCATGAAGTTCAGCTCTGGGACAGTCTTGTGCCTCCCTGCGCCAGTGTTGTCAATTTATTGACTGCGTGAAGACGTACTGCCGCCATAACTTATTTTTTTTAACATAGAGGCCCCTTTGAGAGCGTCCGTGGCTGAACCATATTTAACCTTTCTGTGTCAGACCACCCGCCAGTGGATGGGCCTCTAGTGGCCCATTCACCACCACAGTTGCACCGACAAGCTAGCTGAATATGATATAGAGCCGGGCCGCGGACAAACCACTCGATTTATTCCCCACAAAACCCAAACATCTTTTGAAGATGCGTTGTGCGCTGCCTGACAAAGGCTCTGCCAGCCACAATGTCACAGCAGCAGTATAAATAACCTTCAGTTTGAGGTGGCGGGTTTTTATGTAGAGAACATGCAGTGACTGATCTTCCCATGATAAAAAAAAGCACTTTTCCCAGGTTATGTCACACACAGGGGGTCTGGCTGAGTGAACTGGGGAAGGCAGATAAAAGCTCTATCCCTGATTTTATATCTTTTATAGTTTTGTTTGTTTTAAGAGCTGTGATACAAAATCACAGAGGATAAACACATGTAGAATTCAGGTCACATCAATCGTGGGTATTCTATAACACATAATAACTGAATTATAAATAAAATACAAACAGTAAGATACGATTTGAAGCTCACACAGCATAAGAGCACGGATACAGAAATGAAAATGTTAAAAGAAAAACAAGATCGAACAAAACATTATAATCTGATTAAATGAGCTGTGAGATCAAGTGAAATTTTGGCTTTTAAGACAATTCATTATATTTTAACACTAAAGATGAAGACGAGAGAATTCACACAACTCTTTTAATTTGACTTTTTACTTTACTTTCATAACACAGTCCAACTCCAACTGTCAAGCGCATTTAAACAAACATAAAACATATATGATGGTCTATATCATCAGTACTGATGATATAGACCATCAGTACTGAGCATCAGAAAATGTTCAGCTCCATGATGCTCCAGCAATAACACGCAGGCCCAAGTTTTGCTGCAATGCAACATCATGCAAAATGTCATATGCATGTAAGTGCACCTCCCTTGTGGATTACTTTGCAAAATGAAAATCTGTGAGCGGTGCTAAAACTTCCAACACATTAATCCATTACAAACTGGACTTAATGGTTCCACCGGTGCCTTCAACAACACCCCCCCAGCAGCGCAGCCACCTGTGCGGCTTTGATGTAGGACTGGATGCTCCTGCCCTCCCAGTGAAGCACTCCGGTTCCTGAGTGTGCAGCATTAAGCCACCGCTAAGCACAACAGCTAAGAAGACACAAAAGTTAGACATTGCAACTTTGCAGTGGTGGAGACGGTGCACCAAGTACCACACTACTCTTTCCACAGACGTGTTCATTTAGGTTGGTGGGTACATGCGGAGTCATTTTCGGTTTTCCCTCTGGAGCGTCATGTTCGATGGAAACTGAGGGGCTCTCTTGTCATGTGTCAGGCGTCATGTATACATAACTGCTGATAAAAACAGCTTTGACCCGGAGTGAATGCTGATTGTGTTTAGTTTTGGTGTTTGTGTATAATTCGAATGGGAAATCGGTTTAATTTGTTGCTGATTAAGCTGCAGATGAGCAAGCTCTTCATAAAAGAATCAGCTCATTGTTGATTTGACTCTTCTTTGGTACAAGAAAACAACAAGAAAAAATTGAATATATTGACAGACCTCTCCTTTAAATGTTGGCACAGAGAAAAGAAGTGTGTCATCGGTGATCCACGGCCCTTGTGATCCAATTTTCCAGTTGAGTCTTAAATCATCAGTCGGCCTCTGCCTCTGTCCGTTTTCACCCTCTGAATCCTTCTTCATCACTGTGTTGCCTTGTCATGACCTTTGACCCCCAGCGCTCCCAGATGAGCAGGGGTCTGCTGGACAATCCCAGTGGGTTAATAATTACTCTGAGTTCACAGTGAAGGAAGCATGACCCCAGGCACGGCACAGAAAGGCGTGAGCGGCCCACGGTACGGCTGATAAATGAACCACAGATACCGCAGCCCCCCCGTGTTTGTGTGTGTTTAAAAGGAGAAGCATGGAGAGCGGGCGGCATACCTTCAAAGTGTTCCCGTCAGTGGGAATGTTGTTTGAAGAGAAGGCACTTTGTGAAGTACTTTAAAGATATCACCTCTGTGCAGCTAAGGGTTCTATCAGCCTCCCAGGGAACGAGACCGACATACTGGTATTCAGAAGTAAACAGCTACTTGATTAGTTACCAGAGTGCATTTGAAGCCTCTTTTTCACTGGTCACAAAACCCACTAACTTGCTATATTCTGCAATTTGAATGGATGCAATCGGCAGCCATTCAAAGGACTCTGCAGTAGACACAGGTACTTACAGGATGTGTCTCAGAAGGAAAAGGCTTATGTCTTCTTCTTTTCTATTTTGGCAGTCTAGATGCTGACGCTGCACTTTTTTTTTGTGCAATGTCATGACGTGCATTGCGTTTGGGTTCTCACATACTCTGGAACAATATGCAACTGTGATATTTGTTATTCAAGGGCAAGACAGCGAATCTCAGAAAAAGAATTTCAAACAGATTATGAAATAGATTTTGTGCTTTTTCCTTCACGGCAAAGGGAAAAACAAGTTAAGATAACAAGAAAGGACAGAAAATAAAAGTAAACAAGACAAAATAATGACAGACATCGACAGAGTAATGAGACAGATTTGGGCTGAATTAAAAACAAGATTAAAAAGGATTAAACTAGACGTAAGATCAGCGATAGTGACAAGACCTAATGTGTATTAAGAGACTGTAACAACAGTGGAATGTGGCTGTGGATTTTTTTCCAACAGAACTGACCCTGGTAATGAAACTGGCCGAGGATTTAAATTTCCTTTGGTGCTTTGTGTTATTTTGTTTTTTTGAGGCAGAGACGATACAGCAGAGGCATAAAGAGATAAAGTACAACAGAGACAAGAGAGAAAGTCCAGCAGAGAGAAAAAGACAGAGCGATGCAGGAGCAGCGAGACAGAGGCCGTGGCTTTTCTCAGAGATGAACATTAATAATACGAGCCGCCACAATAGAAGCACTGAGATCAGAGAGATCACCTCCATTGTGCTGCCATCTCCTACTGACACCCAACGCTCTGGTGACGGGAGAACAAGAAGAATAGAGGAGCATAACCTGGCCGCTCACCATGCCCCTCTTTTTAAAATACATAATGGCCTCTGGTCCTCTGCTCTGGCTTTTGAGTGCATGTTGTGATGTGCGGAGACGCAGAGGTAAATGTGTCAGCTCCACGTCCGGGCTGACTTATGGAGGGATTTCTTTTCTGTTCTCTGTTCTTGTGATCGCCATCGTCAAGTCTTTCTCTGCAGCGTCAGGGAGTTCGTCTTTACTGGTGGATTGAGTTTTGCTTTCACCTCTGCTGGGGAATTGATGTTTTCACCCTTGTGCATTTTTTGTTGTGACAATTTTGCCCCTATATATACTTTAGTGATTAACATATAAAGAGATTCAAGGCATTCTGAGTGTTGTTGATAATTAATATGCAAGTTAAACCAAACTGTAATTAACAATACAAACAATAAGACTTAGAATGGCACTCACTAGAGAGTGCCTGACATTCTGTTAAGCTGCAAACCATTTCCACACTCTCCTATTTATCATTTCCCTAAATAAAAACAAAAATATTCCCTGTATGAACTGTGAAAATGAAAATAATGTACAAAACAATTGTTTTGTGTAATCTTACTCACAAAAACACACAAACGAATAAAAAAACATATTTAGGGTGAAAACATGATTATTTTTTTAATTGATTTTAATCTCTCTTTAAATGTGAAGGACTCAACTGTTTTAGGTATATTGTGTCTTGTATGAAACATAATCTGCAAAATATACATAATAACTGCAGCTTCAATGAAGCAGAGATTATAATGGAAATACTCAAGTCAAGTACAAATATGTAGATAACAGTTAATAAGTACAGTGATTGAGTAAATCTACTAAATTAATGTACAGATAAGCATTGTGCAGAACCCTCTGTACCACTGACTAAATGTGACACATAAATCAACAAAGCAGGTCAAACAGATTAACACTGATATCATTCCATGTTTGATTTTCACGTTGTCTGAGGAGATGCACAGCTCAGCGCTGGCGGCTCTGTGAGGC
Organism: Platichthys flesus; assembly: GCF_949316205.1. Classification (NCBI taxonomy): domain Eukaryota; kingdom Metazoa; phylum Chordata; class Actinopteri; order Pleuronectiformes; family Pleuronectidae; genus Platichthys; species Platichthys flesus. The sequence continues at coordinate 5,887,860 of NC_084956.1, forward strand.
CCTGACCGGGCTGCAGACCATCAGGTCAAGTGAGCGGCGTCCATAGAGCGGAGGTTCAGTGAGTGACCAGGGGAAGCTCTCTGGTCATTAATCATAGGACTGGACAGCCGCAGACACGTCACTCCGAGGTGGACAGGTCTGGGCCACTGGAGCGCAGCATGTCCTTGACCTTATCTTTGATTTTATCCACTTTATTTCAGCAACTCCTTTATCTTACGTATCTCTGTTGCTAGATTATTTCCCATTGTTTCACACGATTCATGGAGGAAACATATTACCAGGGTTCATTTGGATTGATTGATTGATTAAGTGCTGACAGGAGACGGCTCGTTCATCGCTGATACGACCCCGTATAGCAGAGGCCAGTGTCCCAATTTAGGTTTTCAGTTGGTATTGGCCCCGAAATCAGTGTGAGCCCTAAAGCAATGTTGTTCTGAGATTGGGTCATGACCTGAAAGTTGGTCAGGTGGGAAGATAATTATGGATATGGATATGCCTATGGATAGAGTTGATAGAGTCAAAAGATATACATATGTTGGAAAAGAACAGAAACAAAGATAAACACTGACCAGTGCGATTGGGTCATGACCTGAAAGTGGGTCAGGTGGGAAGATTATTATGGATATGAAAAGAGTTGAATTGTTTTTATTGTCAAAAGATAGAGAGATGATGGAAAAGAACAGAAAAAAGATAAATCAAAGGACCCAATACTGACCAGTGAGATTGGGGTTTTAAATAATGCAGGAACTTTTCATCCTATTTCCATTTTCTGTCTTCCTGCATCTTTTTTTTTCTATCTGTGTTTCCTCTTCTGTTGCTTCCTATGTTTCAGGGGTGTTTATTTAAAGCCTGATGGACCCACAGGCCGCAACACTCCAAGAGTTAAACTCAGCCTTCCGCCACTTTGGCAAATAAAGAAGATGAATGAGTACAAATCTGAAAGCAAACAGCCGAGATTGTCAGCACCAGCGGGAACGTGATAGGGGCCAAGTGAATGATGATGTCACTTAGCTGGCTGACAGATCACTTAGCGGGCTGGAGGAGGCTGCTTTCACATTTTTGCCTCCCGTCCCCTCTTCCTCTTCCTCTTCCTCTCCTGGGACGGAGCTTTCATCCAGAGCCATTTTTCAGCCAATTTATTTTTTGATGTGGTCTAACCTGGGGCATCTCCCGCTGGGGGAGGCTTTATGTGGTGATTAATGACGGGTATTTAGCCCAGGTACCTGGGGGAGTTGTAGCCCATCTGCACAACACTGACAGGTACAGCACTGCACTCCAGGAGCAGACAGGACAGGACAGGCCTGCAGCAGACTGGAGATTGGCAGACAGGTGTGATCAGTGTCACTGGGCCACCACCGACCACTGCTACATGCACTTTATTACCTTTTCCAAGGGGTCGCTGCCTGGTTACACCATCTTCAAATAAAACTTTACAGATTCAAGGTTTACGAATCTGTTTCCTTTGATGGGTTTTAGATAGTTGAGGGTTTTCCTCTGCATGCTTCCAGACCATCACAGCGGAAGAGAACCCGCTGGCTGAGGCCGGATGATTTAGACATCTATTATACGCTTGAACGGCCCTGTCTTCTTCACTCCATCATAGACCATCCCTCAGCAGAACCGGCCCAGATGCCAGAAGGACCCTAATGAGATTAGGCTGCGGACAGGTTGGTGGCCAGTAGCTGTCACAACTGTTCTGTCTATGTGTGGAGAGATTTATGTGTGTGTAAGTTTGTGTGTGTGTGTCTGTGTGTGTGGTTGCATGAAGTGATAGTTGTGTGAGTTTGCGTCGGTGAATGTACTGTATGTGTTACACAAGTCTGTGCGAGGGGGTGCGCGCAAGCTGCCACAGTGATGGTGATTAATGAGCGGGGTAATCCATAGTCTCGTTCTGTCAGTGATAGACACATCAGCAGACCCCCAGAGCCTGATGAACAGACTGCGCAGCTCCATCAGTCACAACACACACAAACACACATACACACACACACACAAAGGGAAACACAAATAAGGAAGGGAAACTGCTGTGGACTTTGTGACAGACTCCTGGTTCTGTTCCAGTTTATCATCAGATCAGATAAAACTGGATTATTCAGAGATAATTGATGATTCATCTTTCGACGGCCAGCTTTACTTTTCTTCTGAATCATTAATTGTCCTCTGTCCCTGCAGACGTACACCTCAACACTAAGGGCTAAGACCACGGTAATACAATGCTAACGATCGGCCGTCCATAAAGAAGCAGTCTGCCTGCACAATGCTCGAAACCCTGTGGCCCCAGACGCCTTTGAAGCACACTGAGATCAAAAAGCAATGCTCCATGGAGCACAGACTAGGTGAGGAGTATGGGCAGAACAAGAGACGAATGGTTGGAAGCGAGGAGGGAGGGACACGGGACAATGCCTGCAGGACAGGGCCGCTGACTTCCGAAGATAAAATCATATTTCGAGGGCAGGCGTCCAAAACTCCCCGTCTGCCTCGGTCTCCCCTCCTGCCTTCCCTCCTTTCTTCTCTGAATATGGACAATGACTGTTTGCATTTACAGAACCATAAATCAGAGGTGCCCATTGCCACAGAGCAGCTGGCACGTTTGCCAATAATTATAATTATTAATCATGCTGATTTCACGGTCTTCAGCAGGACGGCGGGAGACTGCGAGGGACAGGGTGCGGCTGGCGCCTCCGGGACCGCAAGGCAGGCTGGGAAGGGAAGGGTGGCCTGCAGAGGAGAGGGGGAGGAGGAGGGGGAGGAGGAGGGGGAAGGAGGAAGAGTAGCAGGAATGGACAATCGGTAGAGAGCAGGAGCGGAAAGTTGGATTGAATTCAAACTATGTTGTGTTTGACAATAACCACAGAATCAGATGTTTCAGCAAAAGCCCCAAAGTGAAAGATGTTTTCATTCAAATGACAAAGGCCTCTAATTTAGGAATAGGAGGAGAGGAAATAAGGAGACATGAGAGTGACAGCATTTCCAGAGGGATTTGGATGTGTGTTCAGTTACCCGCGGCATCTATTGCACTTATGTCCAATCGGGAGAGGGATCCTGCACATGTCACTCTCTCTGAGGTTTTTCATGATTTTTTTTTTTTTTTTTTGGGGGGGGGTAGTTTTACCCTATGTTAAGCCCTTTGAGACAAATTGTGAATTGTGCGAATGGGATGTACAAATAAAGTTGATTGACTGACGATTGATTGATTTTACTTGTTATCTGTAACAGTTTGAAATGACAGAGACGAATGATGCTCATTGACACATGAGGAATTAGCTTCTACGCAGGAAGTCAAGTTAAACAACAAAATACAGTTTTTGTCGCATTTTGAATGACAGTAAAATAATTGTGTTGAGGGCTTTTGTCATTTCTTTAGCGAACTTGTGGATAAACTTCTTCTGTAGTATCATTGGACTAAGTCCTCATACACCGTGTGGTCCGACAGGGCAGTAACAGAGGAAGTATTAATTTAACACAATTTAGAAACAGTTTAGTTTCTCCCACAACTCTCGTCTTCCTTTTATTTTCTTCATCGTGCAGGAATATAAAGCTTCAGGTGATCATCTCAAACGCCGGGCCCCTGGAGGACTTGTTGTTTAACTACTCACATTCCCTCCCAGCAGCTGTTGCTGGCTCCCTCCTCCTACTCCGGCCCTCTGCTAACCAGCTGCCTCACAGAGCCCAGTAAAGCCCAGTGAGGAACTGCCAGCTTGTGTCATCTGCCTTTCACTTCTACAATTCTGTAAATACGAGGACGACTGTATAATTAGACACTTAACCAGTGGAATATGGTGTTTTCCTTGTTAAAGTGTGTGTTTCTTGGGAAGCTGGCCACATGTGTGTGTGTTCCTGAACTTATGCGCTCCAGTGTGTCTTTGTCTGCATGTGTTTGTTGTGGCACTGTATGTATTCACAAGTGTTCTTACATGTACAGCACATGTTGCCACGCTGGACAGATGGGAGCTGCATGGGTGTGATCATCAGAGACTTGCTCCATTGTCGCCCTTATCGCCGACTCATACCCAACAAATACCTTGAGACCTGCAGGGTCCAGCTCTGGTCAACACATGTCTGTGCTGGCACAAACACACACTGAACAGATGTGTTATTCACATCCGGGGCCCAATCGCAGCTCAGAGAAGTGCAGAGGAGTCGCTGCTGTCGAGGTAAAGACCTCAGGGCGTGAGTCAGGTCCATGGAAATCAAACTAATTTAAAAACCTCTTCTCTTCTCTGTAAGTAAATATGAACTCATGGTTTTGTTTGTCTTAGATTTGGGAACTCGTGCTGATAGGACATGAGCTGACAGCTTCCAGTGATGGGATGTCATGTTTACTTTGTTACTGTATCTACGTAAATCTTTCACAAATCTGAAGATTTATTTATTCTAAGTAGATTTAATTTACAAAACATTTGTTTTCCTATATTTTAACAAATCCTCATTATACTGGTCACTGTGATTTACAGCCAGATGCATTTTATTTATACAAGGAAGATTATTTACACATCATAATCTCTCTCTTTTCTTGTCTGTGTCTTTTTTGTCAATGACATATTAACACCTTTATAATAAGATATGGCAACTGGTTAACACCGTCCAACATTAAAAGACCAGACATGACCATTAGCTATATTTAGCAGCGAAATATCATGGTACAGTAAGAGTTGTGTGTTTGGACCTGATTTGGTAAAAACTCTATCTCACATCCACCATTAGGTTTGAATCCTTCTCGTAACGAATCGCCCACATATTCTGTTTCACTCGTGGCATCGATGACAAAAATTATGCTCTACTGCTGTTTCACGGTGACTTTGAGACATCTGTGCTTTTTAAAAGGGGTTCCACTTTATGTGCGGGAGCTAGTTAGCCTAGCCTGCTGTCCTCCACTCCTGATCAGGAAGAAGAGTTTCGCGTTTTATACGTAAAGGGACAAATGTCTCAAATAGCGTGGCCTTAATTTCAGCTGCTTAAAGCTGGTTAGTTGTGACAATATTATATTCATTTAATATTATATTTTTAGATCTTGTTTTTTAGTTTAAAAGTTTATAAAGTTCCTTTTGATTGATTTCAGATAGTTGTCATTTACTGGCAGCTCAGTACACAAACATTTTAAAAACAATGATGATCTATTAGAACAAATACATTTCAGTTTGACTCTGAATTGTTTTGGTCTGGTTGTTTGTCGACAGTATTTAATCTCCTTCTCCACAGGAGGTGGTCAAATTGACAGCAGGTTTGACGGATGACCTCCACTCGACTCTCCCTCTCCGTCACCTCCCCGCTCCATCCTTCCTTCTCCTCCTCTCTCCGTCCCTCTCCTCTGGATCTCCTTATCCCCTCCACGCATAACATAGAATCCCCTGGGCAGGCCCGGACAGGGGGCCGGTCTGGGAGGCCAGACCCAGAAACAAAGCTCTCTCTGCCATTCGAATGTGCGCACCCCCCACCTCCCCCCCGAGTCGCCGTCCTCCAGGGAGAGTGCTCTCTGCTGGGCCGGGGCTGTTAATAAGCTGCTAATGAGGAAACAGACCTCCATTCTCTGCTAACATCAAGACAGATGGACGCACACGACATGTTTGTTTTAAACTTTCCACTGAAGTGACAGATTAGAGGGAAGACAGGCTCTGATTGGTCTCGTTGGCTAGATTCGGAGACATGTGACCCTAATGCTGATATCATTCATCACGGTAACATTCATTTTAAGAAATGTGAGCAGGTCTCTCTGCAACATCTATCCTGAGTATTTCTCCTGAAGATTTCCTCAGCCTCTTTTACTCATCGTGTTTTACCTCATCAAACTATGTGGAAAAAACAAAAAAGCCAATATTATTTGAGGAGAATTTGTGTTCTAGCTTTTAAACTAGATTTAAATGTGAAAATATTCTATATTCCATCTCCGCTCACAGTCAATTAAGTGGCAGTTCTGAAGGTCAACATAGATAATAAGCTCCTAAAGAGTCAGAGAAAATTAAACGTGTTCTGTTGTTGACAAAGATCATAAGATCTGATTTAAATCCCTATAGCTGAACTGAAGAAATAGAAATAAACAAGAAAGTCACATACATCCACGAGGCCCATCTGTACCTTTAGGAAACTATACATTTAAATCCACCAGATCCATGTGTTTAAGTGGATCCACACCAAATTCAAACTCATAAATCCCTAAACAGGCCTGTTTCTTCTTCAACACTGATGTATTATTGGAACTGGAAATAGGTAAAAAAAAAGTCAAAAACAATCTTGCAAAGTCAAAGAAAGTGATCAGCACAAATAAGTTCTTTCTTGGCCGATGTCCCATCCTTCTCCAATTTTCCTGGAAATCTGAGATGTAGTTTCTCTTTAATCCTGTCCACAAACAAACAAACAACAACAAACAAACTAACAGACGCACAGACAAACAAATAATGCCAGAAATGATTAAGTTCAAGGCATTTCAGTATTTTTTGTCATCTGTAGTATCTGTCATTAGTTGTTGCATATGCCAGCTACAGCGGGAAACAACAAAGTGTAAAGTGTAAAACAACGGTAAACAACAGCAAAAGTAAATGGGTACATATAGAGAGACAGGAGGTGGTTACAGTCTCAGGTTCCTGACATTAGCCCATTGATAATTGTTTGTTTCCACATATGTCCCTTTCTCCTCTCCTCTGCAGCCCCCTCTCTCTCAGCTTGCTGTAAACTCTGCAGGCCAGATGTGATCCAAAGACACAGCTGATGGCATGAAGGACGGCACCAGGACGAGGAAGTGTGCCTTTTCAAAACCTGCATTGTCTGCCCAGGTCCATCCGTGCAACAGGAGGACTGACAGGAGGTCCACACTCAAGTGCCACACTCGCACTGAAAGCCCATCCTCGCTGTGTCTCGACGGGAGGCCCATGCAGAGCTGACTGTGCCAGGCAGGCGGCCTGGCTGTGTCGAGCGGCGGGAGGCATGACAGTCAGGTATTGATATGGATTTCTCTCCAGTGGGCCCCAGCAGAGAGCCAGGGGACCGGTAATGGGCCTCTAACGGGATGACCAGCCCGCGGACGGCCCCCTCTCCGACCCCCCAGCACTCGTGGAGAAGGGGAGATGATAACAGATGGAGGGGAGAAAATGCGCTCTTCCTGTTTGACGGACAGACAGAGAGAGGTGGGGATGCTCCACAGAGGGTGGGTAGGAGTGAGTGACAGCTCTTGCTGGGGCATCAGAAAGTGACATTGCTCTTGGTCTATTTGCTCCATCTCTTATTCCTCTTTCACACAAACAAACTGGACTAAACGACTCCTTTCCCATCACCAGTAAAGAAGTTTGCCTCTGTACTTGTTTGTTTCCATGTTGGACGTCATGAATACACTGAAAACTGAGGTGCTCAGTAATTTGAATTAGAGAGCGTTCACTCCGCAGTCTCTTTCCATCACTGACGATCGGAGCCGGAACCTAAAACCCTCGTCACCGACAGAGTCATTTTATCTGAGAGTGAACGGCAATCCGCTCCCAATGCAGACAGAGGCCAGATGTTAGCCAGTGGTTTGAAAAGTGGAGAATGGGCTTCAGCAGCACTCTAGACACTCTTTTGTGCACCTTCTGTTTCATAGACATTTTCACATGTTAGAGTTAATATTTCTCATACTTTATGTGTCTTTAGAACCTAATCGTTCACATGTCGGAATCCAGATATCCAAAATGAAGCACGCCTTCCAGACCTCTTCTCTGGAGGCTGGAGGCTAGAGGCTGGAGGCTGGAGGCTGGAGGCTGGAGGCTGGAGGCTGGAGGCTGGAGGCTGGAGGCTTCATTGGCTTAACACACCTGAATCTCAGTTTTGACAACAACAAGAACAACAATTTTATACTAAAAAGATCACAAACTCTTTTAAACAGTCAAAATCTGCCTATCCTATATAAATGTGATGGAGTGCGGTGTGCTATGTGTTCGACTGCAACAGGGTGGAGGATATTGGCATTTCTCCCCGGTGGAAGTTAGTGTCACGGTTTACCAGCTGCTGGGTTGCGGTGCAGCATCCAGTGGCTATTAGCACAACATCTGCTGCTGCTGACATTTTGAATACAGCAAATCGGAGCGCTGCTGCTTTAATGACATCATGAAGCGCAGAGAAAGATGGCTGCACGTTGACACCTTCACTTTTTCTGTAACGGCGAGGCAATGTGTGTGTGTGTCTGTCTGTAAGCGGTGACACACACATAGAAGACACCGATGGAGTTGTCCAGAGAGTTTGTGGTGATGAGAGCCGATGCCGGTGTTTGTGTGTTCATCTCTTCAGTGGAGTTAACACGTCACTTCCTGCCTCTAGCCGATTCTCCGGGTTTTACCCGCAGGTCATATCTGAAAACGGCTATACAGACAAACCTTCATTGGGATTCTTCATTACTTCTTTCTTTATTGTATTTTCTCTAACATTTATTTTCTTAATTGGTTATTGCTTTATTGTTAATTAATACATTCGTTGTTGCATTGCTGTCACTCTTCATCGGTCAACTCTGAATCTGCTGCAACAACTGATTCTGAGTACACACATCGATATATTGACGTAAGATCACCATAGTGTACACTGGCCTATTTGTCTTCTCACCAATAATGTAAAATATACAGATTTCTAGACGCCCTATAAAAAGAATCAGACTGATACTGGATGTTTAAAGATTAGATTTGTAAATGTCTTTGTGTCCTGTCTTGTTTGCGTTGATGGTTTTATTGCGTGGAACTTTGCTGTGAAAAAAATCTAGTCATCCTGTAGTCAAGCATGTAATGACTCTATGGTAGCAGAAGGGTTCCTCTCTCTCTCTCTGCTCTCTCTCTCTCTCTCTCTCTCTCTCTCTCACTCAAACACACACACATTATTGACAAAAATTTGAATAGCTTTAATTTGCGTCGCTGAAAATTAAACTAATCTGAAACACAAATAAAGGTTTAGGAACATATATTATTTTCAGGACTGTTTCTACCTTATGCACACACACACACACACACACACACACCCCCCGGCATATCACTACGTCCTGTCTGATTGGGTGAGGTCTCGGGGGAGTCATTTAATACAAAGCGTTAACATCTGCCAGACATTACTGAGCCAGAGCAGTTGTGATTTGTCCATATGATGACTCTGGCCCATACAGACATTGTTTTTTGTGAAGGTGTGTGTGTGTGTATGTGTGTGTTTGTGTTTGTGTGTGTGTGTGTGTGAGAGTGTGACAGTGTGTGTGTGCCGGGCTGCCCACTGCTGCTGTCACTTCTGGTTGCACACCCATGATAATGCCTGTATATAATTAGAACTGTGTTTTCCTTGTGTAATTCCATCTCATGCCGCCGAGACGTGCCAGGCGCGGTGCGGGTGTGCACTGACCATCATGGAGCGATCTTTGTGCGGATATAATTTCATTAAACCTTATGTCTTGTTTGTGATTTTGGACACAAGATACGTTGAATATCATTAAAAATTGAATAAACATAAGACCAGTGCTCTGTAGAAGCCGCGGCTGGGACTCATCAACATAAGTGACGTTGTCAATCATGAGAAAAGCGCGTTCCACGAAAACAGCAGCGAAAACGGATTCTCCAGTTCGGGTTCTGTATACAGACTCGAGCCTCTCTACATGTGAACAGCTCTTTGTGCAGCAGCTTCAGGGCTCTGCAGCCGATCTTTACTTTCCCGCGTGGCTCAAATACTGCAGCTCAATTTTACAATTTCAATAATAAGACTAGTTCCTTTAAATCCACTTCATAAACAGAATTTCTTGATTTACTTAAGTCAACGTACAGTTTAACTGATGAGCCTTGGGAAAATGCCTAAGTTGAATACTTTGTTGTGTCTGTATTTCTCTTAACTTATTTATAAAAATCAACATGCTGGACAGACGCTAAATGAGGAAATATTGGAAACTGAGAACGAAAATGTGAAGATAAATGTTTATCATTAGGTTTTCGTGTGGGTCTTTGTTGTTTGTTGTTTGTGTGTGTTAGCTTATTTGTATTTTATGCATTCATGTATAATATTAAACGTCTCCCGGTGTGTTTTTAATGGACACTAAAATGTGAAGCTTCCCTCAGAGAGACAATAACATGAAGTGACATAAAGTAAAGTGAGACGGATTTTATTAAGAGTATGGAGATACATATAACACACACACACATACACACCAACGCACCCAAGCACGCACTGTTCTCTGAGGTGATATAAATGCGTGTCTCTGTCTTTGCTCTCTCCACCATTAACCACCCCGTCCAGAGCGTCGGAACATGTTGACGCATTATTTCATGTTTGTTTGTTCTCCAACAAGCTGTCTGGGTGTTGTTAACGTTGATATTGATCAAAATCACCAACTGTGACGGAGTCCGCCTGGCAGCGCCATCAATGAGGTCCGGTCCTGCCAGCTGAATCCAGGCCAGAGGGAGGAGGCTAATGTCTGCTTTAACATCACCGCCAGCTCACGGGAAGGGTTGGGTAGCGGACTAACGCCTGGTTTCAGAGCGCTGCCAGATCACATGCTCAGAGACAAACCTGAGGAAATGCAATGAAAAGGTTTGAATCCCACGAGGAAGCTTAAAGGTGACCGAGTTTCTTTGTTTCAGAGATGTTTCCCTCAGATCAATCTGGCCGGTGGAAGTGAAGTGACATCTGGACAGAGTGAGCGAGAGCAGAGAGGTGTAATATATATACGTTACTTCTGCTGCCAACCGAGGGATGATAAAGGTTAGAGTAGCTGCAGGGTGTAGCTGTGGGCTCATGCCAAGCCACGTACCTCAAGTTGGAGGGGTGTAATGTCTGTTTTGTCACTGCTGCTAACGGAGCTGTTCATGATACTCCCCCAAGGCCCCGATTTTAAAAGCTCAGTGAAAATAATCACTTCAGAATTCTCCCTTATGCTTAATATGTGAGACTGAGTGGAATTCAAAGGAAAGATGAAGTTATAACTGTCACTGTCAATTGTTTGTTTCCAGTGGAAACAAAAAGTGGTGCCGCACAAACACCTGTATAATCAAAAGAAATAAACATTTTAAATCCATCCTTCTAATCCTTAATATCACAAATAAACACATGCATCTATCTTTCATGAGTTTCTAGGTTGTGTTGTGTTCATAACACACTCAACTAGAAATACCAAACTACAAATGTAAACCTCCATTTAGAGTGCAGCTTCAGTCTTTATACATTTGTATTTATTTATATGAGGCACTGTGAGCTTCACCTTTGACCTCTGACCTCCCAATTCTTACAAATGAATCCGTAAAATCCGCCAAAATTTGATCAGTTTGTCTTTTAGTCCGACTGAATGTTTACAAGAAATTTGATGTAATTCCCTCAAAGCGTTTTTGAGATATCGTGTTCACAAGAATGTGACGTAGAGACGGACGGACCCGAAAACATAATACATCCGCCCACTAGGTGGTGCCAGTGTGGAGTCATAACAAAGTCATGACATTTATCAGCCTGTTTTCATCTAAAGAACAAAATCTGACTCCATGATACTACTACACTGCAGGATGACCTGATTTAAGTAAATAAGCCTCTTTCCTTCTCTGTTATTTGAGGACACATCATCAGTTTATCATCAGATTGAATGTAACCACAGTGAGAGTGAATTCACTGCAAACAACAGCAAAGTGAAGTCAGACTGCTGTCATGGCAAACAACGACTGAAATCATTTAAAGGACGTCACGTTGCCTTCAAAGCTAAAAAACAACTTGGTCCTCATTCAAAACTTTTTTTTAATTTAGTTTCCACACAAGAAGTAGAATCAAACGTGTTTCACTTTTGGATCGGGTGGTCTGATCTCTCTATTCAGTGTTGTCTGTTCTTGGCTTCAGTCGCGGCTCGCTCTCCTCGCGACCATGTTTCACTTTGTCGCCCGACTCCTCCTGCTGAGAGGGGACTGTGACCCAGCACTGTGCCAGGCCCGGGGCTGGCACGCTCGCACACTCCGCTCGCCATCTCCAATATTTAAGAAACTTTATCGCCTCCCTGCTCTGTTTTGCCTGCGTCACCGAGCTGAGGGATCCGCTCCTCGTGGCAGATTTAAAGCATGTGGCGGCCAGAGAGTTAGGGAGATATATTTCTCCCTTTAACATCTGCTCCCCTGGCCTGTTCGACTCTCTCCAGAAGGCCACCGCACACAGCCAGCCACACACATATATACGTATATATAAATATATATATCAACAGGCACACACACACACAGACACAGACACACACACACACTCTGGTTCATCCACGGTTGACAATGAAGGACAGTTGGTTTTGAGCAGTGTCAGGACAGTTAGACTCTCACGGGGAGTCTCCAAACTGCAGGCGACTGGCACACAGACAAACACTCAGAGAGCACATTTACGGCCAAACACTGAACGCCATCTGTCAGTCACTGTAGGAGGATATTACTGCCGACACACACACACACCGGACACACACACACACACACACACACACACACACACACACACACTGGGGCACACTGTCTGGCAGAATCTGTCTTTATTGCACAAAATTCACACCAAAATTGGCTTGTGTGTGGACAATTCAAAGCGAGAGTGTGTGTTCACGTGTATGTTTTTTCTCGTGCATGATTTGAACGTGTGTAAACACAGCATGTCCGTTTTGTCTTGTCTTTATCTTACTGGCTCATAATTAATAAAACTGAAGGAAGATATTATTAAATATATTATGAAGTTATTATTAGCAAATTACTATTAAAGTATCAAACGGGAGAGTACTACTCATGAATATTTATAATAATTAAAATGCATATAATATATCTAAAATACTTTAAATCACCAGAGCCCGCAGTGAGGTTTTCACATGTCTTGTTTTGTTTAACCACAATAATATTAAGTTATAACAATGAAAGCTTTACAAACATTTGACATTTTTGTAAAAATACTTATTTACTAATCATCTTATTGGATTAATAATTGATATGCTGCCATAACATGTCTGTCTTATGTTTACCTCTAGAATGCAGTGGAGTAGAAGGGTAAGGGTGAGTAATTCACAATAAATCTTCAAAGATAAGTAACTATAGTGGTTAGAAAAATATTGGGGGGGGACATAGTTATCTCCAAATTGTATAGTAGAGTCGAGGCAGAGAATTAAAATCTACAACTTACTTGAGGTACTTCATTATTCTTCACCACTTTTCTTATTGTTTTTAACATATTAGGATGTGTGGCTTTATTTTGTTCCTGCAGATCAGAGCTTTATTTGAATATTGCATTGTGGGATAACAGCAGATAAAATTATCTTCATCCATTTCCACTGCCTCATCATAACAGATGATACAAGCAGCCTGAAACAATAACGCACATGGACGTCGATCTGCGGCCCCATCCTCTCACTTCTCGCGACCCGGCGTGGAGAAAGGGAAGTGTCAACACCACCTCTCTAACTGCACAATTAACATGCAAATGAGCCCAGTGGCTAATGGCGATGGCAGAGCGCTCTTATGATGGAAATATGCTTTCTGTTTTGGCAGTATGGGTTAAACATTAGTCTGTGGAATCAGCTGAGGACGGGAGGGCAGAGGACCCCGAGGCTTCCCTGAGGGCACACAGAGAGAGAGAGAGGGCGATAAAGGGAGGTGGACTCCGAGAGGGAATGGCCCCTGCACCTGCTTCACTGACTATGACTACTACACACACACACGCACACACACACACACACACAGAGCATGACCAGGCGGTTGTAATCAGCCTCGTTCAGGCTGTCAGCCCACTCAATAACTTATCCCCTCAACTGCTTTTGTTCTAGCAGCAGCTCGACTGATGCGGCCGCTGCCCCTTATTCAACCAACATTTATTTTCAATTGCTGCCCTCAGGCCCCGGCCCTGCAGCAGATCACTGACCGAGCGAGTAAACAAACCAATAGACCACTTCACACACACACAGACACACACACACACACAAGAGAATGTCCCTTCTCACTGAATGCACGACATCTGCGATTGCCAAATGACATGTTTACGCAAACTCTGCAGTTATAAAAGGCTTCAATGCTGCGACTGTTTGTGCACATCAGACTAAAGAGCCTTGTATTCGCAGCTCTGTGAAGCTTCATGTCAGTGACGGAGCTGGCGGCCGTCTGTTACTGTGTTTTAATTAAAACAACTTTATACGCAGATTGGAGATTTCGGATGTTGTGTTTTTTGGAAAAAGGCCGCTCGGTCACAGGGGGCCACAGAACGAGGCTGACAGCTTGTTGAGAGTTATAGGAGTTAGAGTTAGAGTCAGTGTGTGTGTGTGTGTGTGTGTGTGTGTGTGTGTGTGTTCGTGTGTGTGTGTGTGTGTGTGTGTGTGTGTGTGTGTGTGTGTCTGTGTCTGTGTGTGTGTGTGTGTGTGTCTGTGTGTGTGTGTGCGTGTGTGTGTGTGTGTGTGTGTGTGTGTGTGTGTGTGTGTGTGTGTGTGGCTGTGTCTGTGTCTGTGTCTGTGTGTGTGTGTGTCTGTGTCTGTGTGTGTGAAGGGGGTTGACAAAGTGGTGTCAAACTTCGACCGGGTCCCAGTAACAGGTGTGTGCTCTGTAAAGGAGCAGTCGTTCGTCAAGCTTGGTGAAAAGAGGAGCCGATGGCCACGAGTCCATTCAGCCATCACCGAGCAGCCTGCAACACAAAATACACAGGACTCAAGGATTTACTTATTTCTGTTGTCTCAGTTTAGGTCTAGTTTGTTCTTTTAGTTTTGTTCTCTTTCTTCAGTTTGCACCGTCTCATTGTCCGGGCCCTAGATGATGATGTAAAGTCTGAGGGAGTTTAACTAGATCCACCACATGTTTGTGTTTTATACTGAGCCTCCTTTTCACCATTGCAGTATTCACAGGATTCAAGGTTGAGTTGGAAGATCGATTGACATCAACTCTGCGATGGGGCGTTTGGACTTTCTTGGAGACAGATAGAGAAGACACAATATTGTTGCTCCTCATTAAGACTAATGGTTTGTGGCCATTGTAACTAATTCTCCTTCCATAAGGACAGTTAAGCTTTGGTGATGCTAAGACAACAGCAATCCCGATAGATTTTGTCCTCACCTGCCTGGTCTCCATGATGCATTCGGTATTGATGATAAATCCTTAAGACCTCATCCGTCTTCAGAAAAAAAAGAATTCCCTCAGAAGTTGAGAGATCATCTCACTTTCGAGGAGGTTCCACTCACCTAAATGTACAAGGGACAATAATACGGAAAACTTTAGTTCGAAAACAAACAAGAGAAGTGAACTTCAACAAACAGACAATAGTATAATATAACCAAGAGAAAAATAATACATAAACAATAAAGGAAATACAGGAAGTCATGAAAACCGTGGATTCAATAGGTTTCTGAAAACGTAAGCAATTTGTTTTCAGAGGAGGAAACTAAACTAAATGATGACATTTAAATGAAATGTTTTCCTATCAGAGTTCCTCACAATGACTGTTGTATGTATTGGCTCATTTATTCATCAGTTAATTCATGATTTATTATACCTCGTGGTTTAAGGAGCAGAATATGTTGGAGGATACGCTTGAAATAATGCAAAAATCTAATATTTTGTTTTTGAAACAACACTATGTCCTCAACTTTCCCTGCCTAATGAAAAGGAAGAATTTGGATCTCAGTCAGTGGGATTTTCACGTGTAGAGGCATTAATGAGGATAATTTTAAGCCATACTAATGTGAAAATGAACTCAAAAACTCTTTAATGTTTGCAAGTATAACTTTCTCGTATTTACTGTCCAGCTCCTGTGACCATAAGATCATCTCCAACACATGAGAGCCAAATGCAAGATGCACACATCCAGCAATGGCAAGTGATTTACATTCATCTCTTTATCGTGCAACCTGCCATGATTTGCATTTGTCTTGTTTGTGCTATTTAAATGTGCGTGACTGTTTTTTTTTTCTTTTTCTGTGTCTTACTCACAAATGATCTCTCTCCATGAATGTAGCAGAGCCCGATGCCAGCAGCAGCAGCAGCAGCAGCAGTTGTCTCTGCCTCGCTCGGCTCCTAATTAGCCAGAATTAAGAAGTATTTCTCGGCCCATTGAAGAGTCCATTTCCTTTGAAACCAGAGCATAATAAACCTTAAGTAATTACCCGGACTCATGACTATTAACTCGCAAACCGCCAGCTTCCCTTGACAACATCCTCCTCAGTGTTGTGTGGTTAAAAGGCCATTGCGGCTACCCAGCTATTTACATCCCATCTGGCAGCCTGCGAGGGGACAGACAGGCTCGCGCTCATTCCTAAAGACAAAAAGAAGAAATGCGGAATGAACTCTTTTCAATCGTTTCTAAACTTTTACCACAGAACTTGTGTTTTTCCTCCCTCGGAATAAGTTACAAAAGAGGCTTCTCCTGCTTTTTTCTCTTTCTGTCTTTTCTCCATTTGGTTTTAATCCGTGCACTCATTTGCATGTGGCGAGGGCCTGGGAGGGGTGGTGGTGGTGGTGGTGTGTGTGTGTGTGTGTGGGGGGGGGGGGGGTCTGAATGTATAATCTTCTGCATTTAGGAGCCTGTAATCCCGACGCCTCTCTGTGATGTGATTTTCTCCTCTCGGTCCCCCATGAACAATTAACTTGTAATCTGCACAAACATACATTCTGTCGCTGCAGAGATGAGACGGGGAAACACCCGAGGGACGCGGCGGACAAACTGTTCTGCGCGCCCCCAAAGAGGATCACTTTCTCTTTCCGGGGAACAATTCAACCGGGCTCCACTAAATCTGCTGCAGCCCCTCATTTCATCCTCGTCACTCTGCCTGGTTTCCTAACATGACGCTCGGCCTGCTCGGAAATGTTGAATAAATGCTTGTCTGACCACGTCTGTAACTCGTCATCTGCTCGTGCAACTCTGTGCAGCATCGAACCTGTTGGTGCGTAAAATCAGGAGAAAAATGTAGTATCCAGCTCATATAATAATAAATATGTATAATATAATGTCCCTTCTAAATTGTTTTAAAGTGGTAAATAGGTTTGCAGCTGCCGAAAATCAACGTATGTGTGTATATATATATTCGACTCTATATCCTTAATTATTATTATTATATTAATTTCAATCACTGGAATTTGCTACACTTATATATCCCCATACAATCTATAAACAAACCCATACTAATAATGTATCATATGAGTATATATATGTTATATATTATAGGAAATTTACCTATAGCTTCATGCTTTTCTCAATTATTTTAAAATTTGTATTAACATTGTTGATATCAATCACGAAAATGCTGCTTTACTCATATATATACCCATATCGTCTATAAACAAACATGATATATAATATCTGTATAAGACAGACAAGAAATTGATCAATAGCCTCAAGCTTTTTCAGTTATTGGACATTTGGGTTTAAATTATATTCATTTCTTTAGAGTGCTGCTGTACTCTTATATTATCATAATAGCATATAACCCAGAAGTAATAATAATGACTTCAAGGAATTAGATAATTCAATTTACGGTAGAAAATTCTCTTCCCATCACATGTTTTTTCTATGATCAATATATTCAACCTATTTCATATTTCATAATAAATTGCATTGTTGGTATTTTATGTTATTGTCTTCGTTTATTTCTAATAAGAAAAAAGGCGAATAAGTGATCAGAGGAATTATATGACGTCTGTTAACACATCAAGGCCGGGCTTGAGTTTGAAGTATTACTCAAAAACGTATTTCAAAATATAGATTTAAATATATAGAAAATATATACGATAGAGAAAATGTATGTACTAATAAAAGGAACAGATTTGGAGGGATGAATTTACTTTAATCTGAAAATGTACTTAGTGTTTATTGTGGGAATGTAAACTATCAGTGTACACCCATGTAAAAATAAGTAAATAAATGGTAGACTGTAATAATGAATAGTCTAAGTGAAATTCCAAACTAGACTTTAAGAAGTGTAAAGCAGATTTAATACAGTTTTTAATGATTCAAGAGCAAAGAAGGGACAGTGGATATGATCGATAATTTCAGTTTTATTGAAACTTCATCCAGGGACGCTGGGCGATAATAAATATTTCATCAGTTCATCATCAACAATGTACAAAAATAAAGACACGGGGTCTCTGGGCATAACAAATTCAGTTCAGCAAAAAACAACCATGCTGTGACGAGCATGCAAAATGAAAAACAGATCGAATGGAAAAAACAGATGAATCTAAAACTTAGATTTTTTTAAACAAATTGTGGCAGAATCACATAAATGTCGTTATTTTTTCATGGAGAACTCAAGTTTAAAATCCTTGGTACAAGGCACAGAGAGTTTTCTTCGTTTTCACAAAATGACGCCTGATACAAAGAAATATAAAACAAATCCACATGTTCATGCAGCCTCCGTCACTTTCACATTGTGCTGTGAGACACACACAGGAGGGTCGTGGCAGCTCGGTGCATGACACACAACTTTTTCTTAGTACCTTAAACTGGCAAAACCATCAGTCTTTACATGGGTCCTTGTTACAAGGTAGAAAATAACATTCTTTCTCATACGCCAAACAAGAAAACAGACTTTACACAACAGCATGCAGCAGTGGGGCCAGACCCCATCATGCCCTGATTCTCTATTTACAAACACCGGCAGCCTGTGCGTCACACACCCAGCCTCATTTCATCCCGTCCTTTCCCTCCCCCGTGAGTCTCGTGAGGGCGGTGGAGGTGATGGGGATGTGCGTGGGAGGGGGCACCTGGCAGATGGTGCAGGGACACGGCAGCCCGGCCCAGTGCTGGAAGCCGGGGCCCAGCTGCAGGGCTGGGGGCGCAGCCGGGCCGCCCTTCATCAGGGCGTGTGGCGCACGGATGGACGTGAGCCCCGGGAGCCCGCTAAGAGAGGAGGACCCGGAGGAAGACAGCGCGCCCCCGAGGAGAGGGTGCACATGGTGCGCGGCCGCGGCAGCGGCGGCGGCAGCGGCTGCAGCGGCCGGGCCCCCGGAGTGTCCACCGGGCCCGGTGCCGCAGTGGAAGGCTGAGTGCTGCCCGCCGTAAATCTCCCCCACCAGCCGCTTCATCTCGTCCAGGGAGCTGTTGAGCATCAGGATGTAGTTCCTGGCGAGAAGCAGCGTGGCGATCTTGGACAACTTCCGCACCGAGGGCCCGTGCGCGTAGGGCATCACCTCCCGCAGGCCGTCCATGGCCAGGTTGAGGTCGTGCATGCGCTTGCGCTCCCGGCCGTTGATCTTGAGCCGCAGCTCGAACATCTCCTCCTCGCTGACTGGCTTCTTCAACTTGTACTTGTTGCTGCCGCTGCTGCTGCTGCTGCTACTGCTGCTGCTCTCCACGGACACTGAGTTGGGGTCTACGGAACGCAGGTGCTCGGAGATCTTCTGCGTGGAGGAGGACACTGAGGAGCCGACGTGGTGGTGGTGCAGGTGGTGGAGTGGGTGTAGTTCTCGCAGGAACATGCGGTCCATGTCCGGGGAAGAGGCTCTGCTGCTGGGACTGGAGTCCGAATGCATTTTATGGATTCTCTTCCTAGGGTGTTGGGTAGGAGGTCGCTGCAGGCTTCCTCCCTCTCTCTCCCTCTCTCTCCCTCTCTCGTCGACTTTCACTCTCTCCTTTAACCCTCTCTCTTTCTGGGGTCTTCTGGTCACCTGGTGTTGTCCGTATCCCGTCGGTGCCACGCTTCTGTCCGTGCTATCACAGGAGAGACAACTTCTCTGCGTCTCTCTCCCTCTGTGCGTCTGTATCTCTGCGGTGAGGAGGACACTGATAGAGGCTATTTATACGTGCGGCCACACAAAAGCGCCTTTCCTATTCATAACGCCTGGTTAGGAGGATGACGTGCCCGCTAGAAAGGGGGCGGTGTGCTTTGACTGTCCCGGTGACTGCGGTGCGCAACCATTCACTGCCATTGTCAGGACTCTGTCGGGGGGCACAGCTTCTCATCTTCTCATCTTCTCCTCTCTTCTCTCCTCCTGTCTTCTCTCCTCTTCTCCTCTATCCTCTTCTCTCATCCTCTCTTTTCTCCTTGTCCTCCTGTTCCTTGGACAAACTTGTCATTTTTCCCCCAGATCCCTTCGTTTATCTAAATTTTCCAAAATTCCCACAGTTTGTACAAATATTTTCTAGTCTCCTACAGTTATTTATTTCATTTCAGAATTAAGCGAGACAATGTCTTGTCTGCTGAGATGTTTTGTGACCTGCGTGTGCATTGCAGCTTTTACGCACCATCTATTATAATAAGGTTTTTTTATACCATGTTTTGATTTCACATGGATAAAGATGATCGAATGCACCACTATGCAACTTCAACAGCCTCTTTTCTCTTCTCTTCTCTTCTCTTCTCTTCTCTTCTCTTCTCTTCTCTTCTCTTCTCTTCTCTTCTCTTCTCTTCTCTTCTCTTCTCTTCTCTTCTCTTCTCTTCCTCTTTGGAGAAGAAGTTGTGTCGTACAAGTTGCCGCCGTTTTTCCTTTTGCAGAAGCAATCCCCAAAACTCCACGTTGTAAACCATGATTTTAAATGTTGAACTTGTTCTGCTCGCAAATGTAGAGAACATATTGATCTGCACCTCTTTGTATCGGACGGTCCAGCCTGTCACCAGCGGCGGTTCGGCCGGTGGTTGCCTGAGGGGATGAGGAGGAATGAGGGGAAATTACTTTCCCATTCAGCGGCTCCTGCTGCAGCGGGGGCTCGGGGCCTCCGCTGGGACAGAGGTACCATGCCCGCGCCGGCTCTCGGCACTCTGCTGGCCATATGGCAGCGTGTGGGAGTCAGAGTTTACCCAGATACCTCATGTCTGGACCCTCGTAGAACTTCCCATCACTTGAAACAGAGGGGATATTATTGTTATGATGATTATAAAAAAATCGTACGTTTTAACACTATTTATATATTAGTATAAAATAGAATAGGAATACATTATTATTATTGTTATAATTATCATAATTATTTAAATTTGTATTATTATTATACCTTAATAATAAGATTCATAACACCAAAATTCGAATGATGATTTTATAAAAAAATTGACAAACACACACGTATATATATATACAATTCAAAATACTCAAGAGGTCATTTCAAGGTAATTGTAAACTATACAAATTAAAGTAGACCTATGTGCTTTGTTTTCAAATGATACAGTGGATAGATCTATAAATATTAAATTCAGAAACATTTATTCATGATAAAAACACATTTTATCGATGATTTAGTCAAACAGTCCAGCCTCTCTAAGTTGAGACACTAAATTGAGTCAGTATTGTGTATATTGAGCTGCTGAGAGCGCTCTCTCCACTCTGAAGAGTCTCCTCAAGATCTGTTTTGTGGAGGTGGAGTGGAGGAACGGGCCTCCAACAATAACATGTGGAAGTAGCTGAAGCACTCTTCCTTTGACCGCCACCTCGGCATCCCTCCATCCATCCATCTGTCTGTCCGACGCTCCACCCGTCCGTCGGTACACCCACCCAGCTCTCCATCCAGCCCTCCAGCCAGCCAGCACTTCAAACCTGGATAATAAAGTCTGTCTCCAACTCTGCTCGGTGCTCCGTCCTCCTCCAATGAGATCCCCCTGGTAGAACAGTAAAAATGTGTATTCACGGCCTCATTGTTGGCTCAGCAAAAGAGCCCTTCTCATAAAGGTGCTGCCAATGCAAAGTAAAAGCGCTGGTCGGCTTTGCTCTCTCTTGGTGGCATTTGAAAGTGTAAAGCTTTGAATACCAATTGCTTGAACTGGACATATGTGAATCCGCTGTAAGCCTACTAATCCTGTCCCCAAGTGTTTCTTTGTGTGCGGGGCAGCCTCGCACACCCAAGAGAAAGTGTTCCTAATCCGGCCAATGTGGAGAAATGTGTGAATGAGAGGGACAGAGGAGAGCTCAGAGGAGGTGTGTGTGTGAGAGCATGAGTAAGTGTGTGTGTGTGTGAGAGCATGAGTGTGTGTCAGGCTTCAAATTCTGCGTTTGTGTGTGTGATTTCTTTTGCTTTATTTATGTATTTTGGTGTTTTTCAGCGTGTGTGTGTGTGCGTGTGTGTCTGTGTGTGTGTGTGTGTGTGTGTGTCCATCGGAGGCC
This sequence comes from Platichthys flesus, assembly GCF_949316205.1. NCBI lineage: Eukaryota > Metazoa > Chordata > Actinopteri > Pleuronectiformes > Pleuronectidae > Platichthys > Platichthys flesus. The sequence goes on from NC_084956.1 coordinate 5,909,819, forward strand.
CCTGGCTTCACACCACCAGGACACTGGTCTAAATGGAGGCAGTTATTCACCGTTCCTCACACTACTGTCGCAGCAGGTCGCCCCTAATGTGCTCTTTTCACTGCGTAAGCTCTCCACTCTCCTTTCATTCCTCTGTTCGTATCTTTTTTTTTATCTCTCACCCTCTCTCCTGCTCTCTCCTGCTCTCTCCTGCTCTCTCCTGCTCGCTCGCTCTCTCTAACTCTTCTTCTCTCCAGTTCCTGGCTCCGCTTGCTTCGTCTCTTGCCACCACCTCTTCTTTATTTTAAGTAGCCCTCTCAGATCCTTTTCTTTTTTCCTGGGCAGCAAAAGGAACAGTTAAAAATCACAGGGAATTGATCCAGTGATTGATGTGCTCATTTGTTTTCTACAACAATGAATTGGACACAGAGCTAAGGTGAAACTTGAGCTTGATGTTTTGAACAAAGGGTCACAATAAACAGATTTTGGGTTTGGGTAAATGATCCAGCAGTAATATAAAATATCGTGACATCAGGTCAAAACAACTCCCATTCAGGCTGGAATATTGTCATTCAATTATCGTTATTGGAGGATTTGGTCCTTACTATTTAAAATAACTCTCAAAAACATACTTTTAGTCATTAGAGACTCGTATTCGAACAAGATTTATTCTGACAAGGACGTTAATATTTATTGTTTAATGGTTCATTTGTTTGCAGAGTTAAGCAAAAACTTGCTGGAGGAATGGTGTCTAAATTTTGATTTAATATTTTCTTTAAAATGAATCATTTATCCGACCACTTCCTTTTTTCTTTTATTTTTCTGCCATAAGATCCACAGGCGATCGTGAGTAGGATTGGTGGAGGTATAGACTCTGAGGGCCGATTGGTCCAGGTAAACACTGTGAATTTGCTTTATGCTTGGTTATACATGGAAATTGAGATTTTCTTGAGCGAAGGGTTTGGGAAACAAGGTCTCTAAACCAAAGCTACATTAGTTTGTTATCACATCACAAAGTGAACTAGCATACAACTTGGAAACTTGTTGACTAACAGATATTAAGACTTAATATTGATGCACGATGCCCAATAAAAAATCCACTGTTCCAGACAGTTGCATCATAAGAAGTTCACCCAGGGGCCAATGAGGAACCGGACTAATTCAGACTCAACTTACACACACCCTGAATGTTAAGAGTCCAAACCAAACACTGTGTAATTTCAAACTTTTGTAAAGAATTAAAGTTTTAAAGTGGTTGACCACAGTGGACAACAGGTAAACATGTACCTGCAGAAGTTACTCTGCTGTTTTACAATGCTGCTGTTCTCCTGACACCTCAGCTCTGAGGTTAACAACATGTTCCCTGACTTGTTTTCTCCTTTCATTTAACAATGTTTTACTTCAAAATATGATTTCACGTGTGCTCTGGTATTGTAGGCTTTTGTTAATTGTTGATATTTTACTCTGGAAAGTTTCTAAGCAATCGTATTTACATTTTTTCTCTCAGTCAGGATTACAGATTAACAGGATCTAAAAGCGTCCATACTGAGATTTAAATCAGAGTCCCCTCTCTGGGTCTCTCTCCTGGGTGGGCCGGGTCACCAGATCCCCTCTAATGATCTTGGGGCAGTAAACGGTGAATGGAGGCGTCCCTGGAGCAGCATGTGATGACAGTAGTCGGCTGCAGGGTCTGTCTCACTATCACTGACACAGACAGTGTCGGCCGAATGACTCTGAGCTGAAAGGATCAGGATGCTTGACAGGAGACAATAAATACACACTCAGAGGGAGACACAAGGTCAAGGTCACAGCCGAAGCCATTAAAGTGTAAAAAACATTAGCTGTTGCCTTCAGGCAAACTGGTGGAAATGACTGGCGTGTGGAATCTGCAGAAAATAAGGTTAGATTAATTCCATGTGGGAAGCAGACAGAGAAATGGTATGTTAAGGCCAAAACACAATTTATATTATGAACTTGTCTCATTATGGTCATTAGTGTGAACTCCTCTGAGGAAAAATGTCATGTTTATGCAGCAGCACATCAGCACCAGTGTCCGCCCATATCACCAAGACCTCTCAAATCTCTTTATCTTTCCATGTTTTATTCAGTCTTCTTCATTTCTTTTTAGTTTTTCCACTTTTGCATTTGTCGCATAATAGAAGTGTCATCAATCCGACTACTTGCTCATAGTGAATTCTGCGGACAACATCTTTTCTCTGAACATGAGTTTTTTTTTAGGGGCACTGGCAGGAAGAAGTCTCGATAATGTCCAAATCAACCAAACATGAAAAGTTTTCAATTTAAAATGATTTGGAAATTATGGAAAATGGGTTTTTAATATTTCTACTTCACATTAACGTTAAAAATGTTTACTGTATAAACTTTTTTGAATTAGAAAAAAAAAATTCTCTTCTCATTTTTGGCACTACATGAAATAATCATGTGAGTTTTATTTTTTATTACACTGAAAGAATAAAATCCAGAAAGTTTTACCGGAGCAATAGGTGCTATGAATTAAACCAAATGATGGCAATACTGTTGATCTCTTTCCTTTCATTTGAGCATCAAATACATCATCAAGCTGCAGTTTGAAGCTTCACAAAAAAGAGGTTTTGAAAAAGAACGGCAGATGGAAGTCGAGTAAAAACCCTCCGGCCTCCATCAAAAGTATTTCCCAGATATCTCTTTTTAAGATAAGTGAAACATTTGAAAAGTAAACGATTCGCTGCACCTCTCAGACATTTTTTAAAACTTTTAAAAAGCCTGATTCTTTCCTTTTTATTTGACTTTGTGTTGATTCTATATCAATAAGATTTCTGTCTCTCTCATTCTTGTTTTGAGAAAAGTAAACAAACCTTCAAATTACAGCAAGCCTTTAATTAAGGAGACGATCAAACGATTAAGAGCTCGTTAATTACAGACCCCACAGCCATCTCCGCCAACATGAATATTGAGGTCCTAATTAATATTTGTGGGGCTGTTTTATTCTTGTAAGACATTGGCGTTAATTAGCCCAAAACAAGTCAAATTAACATTTCAGTAATGAAGAAACATACCTTCATGTTCTCATTTCGAACACAATCACATTCAAATTTGGCAGCTCAAAGCTTTCTGGAGCATGTTGATGATGAGTTCCATCAAACAGAAGCAATGAAGTTTTTCTGTTGTGCATTTTTCATCCCAATGCACAAGGTGCGAATCTCCTGATTGTTTTTCTGAGACGAGGGATATTTACTGATGTGGGAAAAATCACAATTTATTTAGAATTCTTGTTTTTATGATTGCAAGCGAAAAAAAAATTTTAGGGTCAGATCTCCCACCAAAACATCACTTCAGCTAAAATCATTCGTCACTTTCCCTATTTCACACACTGTCCCATCGATACATCACTTTGGTATAAAACAGTTTTAACAAACTATATGAGACTTGTTTTTTGAAGTTGATAGATTTTGTTACTTTCAGACAAAGACATGTCAGTAATTTCCTTATTTCCTGTTTTTATGCTAAGCTAAGCTAAATGACTGCTGGGTGCATTTTTACATTTTTCAGACAGATCTGAGAGCCACATCAAACTTCTCATAACCATACATTTGCTTTAACCTTTATTATCATCTCATCCAGTATCATCTTCACCTCGGTCATCAGTCATCCTCCTCTTCCTCATTAGACTCACACAGACACAGGCACACAAAGACACACACACACACACACAGACACACACACACACAGTTACACACACCACCAGCACTTAACCAGCCTCCAGCCCAGCCCACCAGCTTTTGCAACAAGGTTCTCCTTTTAACTGTCCCTTTCAGCGCAGGACAATCGGACACCTCCCATCGCCTCCTTTCAGGCCACAGCTCCAGACTCGCCTCCCCATTCTGCTCCCTGTGTCACTTTGTGTCCGCTTCTCCCCCTCGCAATGGGTGCACATGCCCAGAAAATGAAGCCCGGGTCTCTGCAAGCGGCGAATGAAAGCAAGTATGTTTGTGTGTTTGAGAGAAAGAGGGAGCGAGAGAGAGAGAGAGATTAACATGTCGGATTTAGGCTGGTGTAGAGTGGCGGGGTGAGGGTGTGTGAGGGGTTAGGTGTACGTTTGGATCAGGTCTGGCACATGCACGCTTGTGTGTGTGTGTGTGTGCCTGTGTGTGTTTGGGTGGGTGTGTGTCACTGACAAGTCACTATCCATCTAAATCTCGATGTAACACGGCAATCACACACTCAACCATGCACATCCACAGCACCGTCATACAAACCAGTATCACTGTAAGAATGTGGAACTGCAGACACACACACAGAAAAGTAGACACACACTTCATTAGTGCATGTGAGGCTGCAGAGAATGAGGCCTGTTAGAGAGATTATCACATCATTAAGTGCTAATGAAAAACCAATTCAGACTGCTCTCCTCCTGACAAGAGAGGAGAAGAGAAGTGGAGAGAAGAGAAGAGAAGAGAAGAGAAGAGAAGAGAAGAGAAGAGAAGAGAAGAGAAGAGAAGAGAAGAGAAGAGAAGAGAAGAGAAGAGAAGAGAAGAGAAGAGAAGAGAAGAGAAGAGAAGTGAAGAGAGGGGATGGGAGGAGAAAAGAACCAGGCATGGTAAAGTACATTTCCATTCATATATAGTGCAATTTTGTACAACTTTAAAATCAACATAAGAAAACAATTCAATCTACTTAATCACACTAACATTAGGAAGATGATGCATTTAGATAAACATCTGGTGAAACCATCAATAAGTCTGTCCTCATACAAATGAGTGATTTCATATAGCGGCTTTCAGACATGCACGGAAAAGAGACTTTTTCCTGAAATTTTGTTTGCCCTTTTCCTGAGCTTTTCCTGCCGGTCCCCTGGTAGCATATTCAGAAAATGTGTGAGAAAATGAGCCCACGTGTGAATACAGCAGGAAATGTTTGCCGCAAGTGGGTGAGTATTGATGAATCTAACATCCGGTGGACCACAAACTGGAAGAATACAAATATCCCAGGATGAAGAAGAAGTGGCACACACGTAGAAGACAAAAAATGTTAAAAGACGACAACATTTTAAACATTTGCCGATAAGCTCCGATGCTGAGATCGTCAAACAAATTGAATGTTCGGGAAATGTTCCTGTTGTTGTGTACACGTCTGACATGGACCACGTCCTGCTGTGTTCTACATATGTGGAACACACAAGCTCCAGGGTTCATGTCTGATCTCTTGGAACTCACTGATACCTGCCATGCTTACCATAATTGTGTTGCTTGTACTGTTCATGTTTGTGTCTCTGTCATTGTTGTGTCGATTCATTTCTTTCCTGCACTCACGTACTCGCCCTTTCAACAATGTGGTCGTCCAGGCCCTGTGGCACAGAGACAGCAGCACAGTCACCGTTAACTCACATTCTTCTTCTCAAAGCTGACACCAGAGCTTTGTCTCTGCGGCTGGAAGGATTGATCGTCGCTGAAATGAATCATCTGCATATTCCACACTGCTCTGAGAGAAAGTTTATGGGCGTGCGAGAGAGAGAGAGAGAGAAAGAGACGGAGTGAGTGAAGAAACAACTTCATCAAACACATCGTCTGTCCTGTGACTCTGGGCCTTGTGACATCAGTTTGCCTCCGTGTGCAGCAGCCTCATATTTATGTGTCTGCTCGTGCACACCCTCCTGAACGTGTGTGAAGGCACGTGTGGCGCCTGTATGTGCGTGTTTGTGCTCTGCATGCAGCAATATAAAACACCACACCAGCACAGGCCACATTTTTCAAGTTTGTTTGACGCATTTAAAATGCTAATAACCGGTTTATTATGTGCTACATCAAATGCAAATGCTTTGTTTTACTGCCGTGAAGTTGGGCCGACGTTAGCATTTGCATATCTTATGTCTGTCTCCTTAGCATGCATGGAGGAACTGGGTAGCGGGCGAACTCACAATAAATAACATTAACAGGCGCATTAGATAAACAAGCGCCAATGATGCAGCTATTAGGGAATGCAGAGCCGGAGCCTGCTTAAACGTAGGTGTTTGACACAGCAGCATATGGCCTGCAAATTCCCCCAAATCAGCCGAACGCCAACATTATCTGGAAGTGTCAGGGAGAGCAGACGGATTGAAAAAACATTGCTTTAACGGCAGACGCTTTACGATGTTGGAGAAAACGCTGCAGAGGAATTCGCCTCTTTAAGACCAACTGGCGGCCGGTGCTTCTTGTTTGTGTGTGTGTGTGTGTGAGTGTGTGTGTGCGTGAGAGAGAGAGCGAGAGCAGGGGCGAGAGAGGCAGCAGTTAAGACCATAGTTCAAACTCTAATTGTAAATGAGAAAGTTTGTCTCGTTTAATGTTTGGTTCACTTAAAGTCCTAATCACCTTCAGGCTCCATTCACAAAGCCACTAAACGGTGAAGTAAACGGTTCATAAAGAAAGTCGTATATTCTCGTTACACCGTCTCCGACCGCTGTAGCAGTAATACGTTATGAATACGAGATGACACACAATGACACTTTGAGACACTTGCTTTTGTCACCTGCTTGTTTACAGCGTGTGATGTGGCAGGTTGACAGGTGTTTAACTTTAGAGGAAGACACCACAGAATGTTGACTTTATATAATGAACACAATGTACTCATGCAACTAAAACAACAAGTTACAAAGACAACATACTCTGCAATCAGCTAACCTACCAACCTACCAACAAAGCAACTAGTCAAACAATAAAACAATCAAACAATCAAACAATCAAACAATCAAACAATCAAACAATCAACAAACCAAACATTTAAACAACCACCCTACCAACAAGGCAACTGATCAAACAATCAGCCAACTAACAAACCAACTAATCAACCAATCAACCAGTCAAACAACCAGCCAACTAACCTACCTATCAACCAATCAACCAATCAACAAACCAAACATCTAATCAGCCAACCTACCAACCTACCAACAAAGCAACTAGTCAAACCATAAGCCAACTAACCAATCAACCCATTAACAAACCAGACATTTAAACAACCAACCAACCAACCTACCAACAAAGCAACTAATCAAACAATCAGCCAACTAACAAATCAACCAATCAACCAATCAAACGATCAGCCGTCTAACCAACTAACTGACCAACCAAACCACAAACAAAGTAATCAACCAGCAAACAACCAAAAATTCAGCATTATGGATAATTAAGTCCTCAAATCAGCAAATCTGTAGCTTAATTTTGGTTGTTGAATTAAAAAGTCACGAACAATGTCAGAAAAAATGTAAAGTTTAAAGAGCTGAACATTGGTTTTATGATAAAAGTTTGATGAAACTTCTGTTTTCCTTTAGTTTTGGACCTTGGCTCAAACTAAACATGGTCGATAGATGTTATGAAAGAACATTATTCACAGGTTTTGGTCGAGATTGTGCAGAATTAACTAGAAGTTTAGAAAAGATTAGAAAACATTCGTATTCTCTATTGTGTTTCTTAGGTTCATGTGTAATTATAGTCGTGTTGGTGTTGTCTCCCTTTGACCCAACATCGTCCTCTCTGTCCCTTTAGACCTCGTCTCCTCAGGCCTCTGTTAACAGGCCACTCGTGAGATGCCCGCCTTCACTTGTGCGGTCATTTGTAGTCACTGTACACCCGCGCACTCCGGATGAGTGTCAGCTACACACCACCAACAAATGCCGGAGTGTAGATGCTAATGCTCTCTTTTTGTCATTCTCTCTCTCCCTCCTGCCTCCCCGCCCGGTAATCTCTCCTCCTCTCTCTCCTGCTCTCGCTCCGACTGTCTCCCTGCTAATCCGCTCCACAGCCGTGAAAACTCTCCATGAGGGAGAGATGACCCGTTGTAATGGGTGGAGGTAACCACCCACGCACACAGCGGCGGAGGGTCCAGGCACACACACACACACACACACACACACACACACACACACACACACACACACACACACACACACACACAGACACACACACACACACACATACACATTAGATTGCCCGAATAGAATGTAAGTAGCTGGGAACATGAGTGAAACCCGCCTTATTACAATGAGACTCTACTCTGACGTCAACAATTAGCTGATTCATTTATTGGTAGAAAAAATGTATTGTTGATTAAATAGTCAAGTTGCTGATACATTTTGATTTGTCTGCTCTTTTGCATCGATGGGAATTGAATGTGTTTGGATTTTACACATTCGGTCAAAGGAAACATTAATCACAGATAAATCAGTGATTAACATAATAACAACCAACACAAAGGAGGTCCCTGTCTGTTTGTTTGTTGGTTTGTTTGTAAGCAAGATAACACAAAAGCAGATATCTACACAAAACTCACAAAACTTGGATGGGTGGTTGAGACGTAGAAGTAGGAAGAATCCATTCACTTAGACAAATGGGCAGGTCCATGATCTGCGAGACAGAACATTTTCATTATGTTATCAGGGAATAATTTGTGGTTTTCTTGATCAATTTATCTTATTTCTAAATAAAGCAATTAACAATGCAAAGGTCTGGGAATGGACAGAATCTGATTAATGGCAAGATTAGCATGTTCCTTAATACAATGGATAACTGAGGTCTCACTGAGCAGGTCTCTAAAATGCAGAGCAGACATCCCAGTGAATCACAGCAGCTGGTCTGGTGAGCTGAGTGTGTGCAGGTGTCGAGCTCTCACTGGGATCATTCGGCCATTTTTCCTCGAGGCCCTTGGACTCTGTTTTTATTAGAAGACTAAAAGGACCTAACGATGTTCGCCAGACGATGAGTTCATATTACACATGTTTTACATTACGTCATTGTCCACAGCAGTTCACCTCTTAATTCTGAATCCTGTGAATTTAAATTTGATATCAGAGGGGACTGCTGGGCGTCGGGGGATGTGTCTGTTCTCTGAGTCCCCCTCTAGTTGCTTGTACATTCAGCAATAAGTAGATAAAGGCAATAAGGAGCTGTTTTCATGGCAAAGACTTGTTTTAACGGCATCTCGATCCAAACTGAAATGTTGAAAATCCACCGAAATACAAAGTTCAGCTTTGTTGAGAGGGATCTTCTGCCCAGGGACACACTCTGTGCAACCAACACAGCTCTGTATCCCTCGCACACACACACTCACACACACACACACACACAGACACACACACACACACACCCACACACACACACGCACACACACACACACACACACACACACACACACACACACACACCAGGCCAGCCACATAGCCATGCTGCAGTAGCATTGCCTCTACACCAGCTCCTCTGGTCCTGCTGCAACAGATGGCCCGACAGGTCCCTGGAAAGGCCTGCAAGGTGGAGGGAGGGAGGTTTGCGGGGGGGTTGGCAACCTCTTAGGAAGACTGACGGAGGGGGTGTCGGGTGGTTGAGGGAGGGAGGAGACATATGTCCACAGCCCTGGCCCCTGCCGACGGACCGTCTCTGCCGGCTGCCTGGCTCTGTGTCACACATATACACACATGCTGATACTTCGCTTTGTGAGGACACCCTGTATCCTAACTTCAACCATTAGAACAAAAAGCAAACTCTTCACTTAACCTGTCACCTGCTTTCAAGCCGAAAAACATGACTTCAGAGGACATTACAGTGACTTGTATTGATTTTCTGGAGACCTACTCTAACCTTAACCAACTTGTCTGACCCTAACCCGTCCCTGTGTGCCCCCTGGCACTGGGTCAACCCTAACCCAGACCTCGATACATGCCTTCACTTAAAAATGTAATGATTTACGTTATGGGGACTTGGTTTTTGTCTTCACGAGGAAGACAAGTCACCATAATATGAGCTGGTAACAGATTTAGGTCCCAACACACACTGATTTGCCATAATGCATTTCCCAGTCCCTTCCTTACCCTAACCTTAACCATCACTAATAACTGCCTAACCCTAACCCTAACCCTAATCTTAAAACTAATTCTTAACCCTCAAACATGTCTTTGAAAAAGTGAGGACCGGCCAAAATGTCCTCACTTTCCAAAAATTTCCTCACTCCGTAAATTCTATGCTCAAAAAAGTCCTCACACATTTGTAAGTAAACTACACACACATGCACACACACACGATCACCGTATGAATCTGACTGATGACATGACTGTAACCAAAAAACTAACGTTTGTCCCCAAATGGAAGCTGAGTCCTGATAATGTGAGTGTGTGACCAACATTTTGTCCCCACAATCTGAGGAAGATGAGTACACACACAGACACACACACCACACACACCCACCCACCCTAAACCTGGCAGATCACTGCAGCAGGCGACTGCTCCTCTCCCTCCTCTCCCTCTCCATCTGCACCTAAAAGATCCGTAGGCCCCGACAATGAGGTGACCATGTCACCGCCTGAGCCGAAGCAGAGGGATGGAGAGAGAGAGAGAGCGAGAGAAAAGATGCAAGGAGAGAGGGGGGGGGGGGGGGGGACGGAGGGAGGGGAGAGGGAGGACACATTAACAAGCTATAATCTCAACTGCCTTATCCATAATGCATTGTGTGGGCCAATTTACATGGTGCTGGTCCCTCTGGGAGAAAGGAGATCATCCATCACATTACTTTATTAGCTCCCTCACACTCTCTCTCTCTCACAGATGCGCACACACACACACACACACACACACCATTATTTGTCTCTGCCTCCCCTTCTTTCTCTCCCTCTGTTTTGTGGGCCTGTTCTGTCATGGTTGTTGTTTCAAACTGCTGCTGCCTCTATAAAACATCTCCAACACCCGAGTCGTGTTGTGCAGCCTGAGACGAGCAGGGGAGGGATTTGGGGGGAAAGAAGAAAAGGAAAGAACAATAGTTTACTTTGAAAAATGAGACTCTGGTTTCAGTGTGAGTCATGAAGGAGTTTAGAGCCGGAGGATTTAGGTAGATGTCAGGAATCTGATGCAGGGCTTGGAATTCTGAAGCTAAACGTTCTTATAAATAAATCCTTATCTGTAAATCCACACAATTATAATGAATCCCTGGAGAGTTTCTTTATATTAACATGAAACTCAGGAATGTCTTCATCCTTAAACATAGATATTTAAATAGGACTAATTCAAATCAGCAGTATCGGAATGAAATACTTAATTCATATAGGGGGAAAAAACTTTTTTTATCCATATGTTCTCTACTTAATCACTACTTAAAACTTATAGGATAAAGTACAAATTGAAGTCTAAATACAAAACGATCCAAACTAATTTCTTTACACATTTAAAACGTTTTGTCACTTTAATTCACGAGAGTTGTTTTTACTGCAGCTTCCAGTTAAAATTAATTGAGCTGCACTTTGAAAAGACTTCATCTGAACATCAGTGTGTGAATAATTTAAATACAGACAGTGACTAGAAGTCATTAACAGACAGTTGTGCACAGAGTGACGAACTTTAATTGGCTTCTTTAGTTTTACACACAATTATATATGAAAATATATAAAATGACTTTTAATTTTGTTTATCCAGCAGGGTGGTTAGTGTTTCTTGTGGCAAAAGTTCAACTGCATTTCTATAATAAAGTAAATCTTTAGAATTAATAGTAGGAATAATAATCCTATTTCACAACGGACACCTTACAAATATATATCATAAAAACACATGAATAAGTAAAAGTGTTCAAATCAGATTAGGAGAAACAAACACCTATAAGCAACAATACATCAAAAGTAAAACATCAATTAAAACCAGTATGCAGTATCTAAAAGTACAACATAGTAATACGAAACTTAACTTTATTAAACCTGTGGAATTATAACACAGACATACACACACACACACACACACACACACACATATAGATAATTCCGAGTAAATAGACAAAGTAAAACACACTAAATTGTTTATGTAAGCCTGGACTCAACGCACACACATACAAAGAGACACACACACACACACGCACACTGCAGATCGATCATGCAGCCACCCAGTGAATAAAAAGAGCTGTAATTGCAATCATATATGTGGCGCAGCAGCACTGTGCGCCATACCGTACCATTAGTATCACAAATAAGTAATAATTTGCTAATGACAACATTATGTTGAGTCAGTTTAGGGGCAATTAAAGTGAGTGATATTTACATATGCCTAATGAATCACGAGCGTGGCAGTTCGGGCGGACTCTAATGAATATTCATCCAGGCAGTTCTCCCCCGCGCGCCGCAGTTTATAAACTGAATTATGGCTGATTTGCCCTTTTAAAAAATGAACACGGGCGCATCTCCCACAAGGAGGCGGCGAACAATAACGTCTGATTATAAAAATGCTTTAGTGCGTAACTGCCGGTGAGGAGACGGCGGCAGCGTGGTGACCGAGCCACATGGAGGAGAGAGACCACCTGAAATCAATCCACTTCAACCCTCCACCTCTTTACACCCAACAGATCTGCACTGGACAAGTCACTGATTTATTCTCACTGGGGGGGAGTTTGACTTTAAATGAGCAGGTCACAGTTTTTCTCACCAAACCTTTACATGGGTCCAAACCCGCCCAACCCGGCTGCACAACCCGGGGGATGTCTCCGTGTGTCGTCCCCGGTGAGTGGGCCCTGACCCTCTCAGGTGCGGGATCAACAGGCGGCATCAGTTTGTATTCACAGTGCGTGAAAACGACACGTTTATCATGCAAATAAGCAGCTCTCCGCAGCAGGTGTCAGCGCACACTCATCGTGCGTAAAACGTGCGTAAACGGGGCTGCTCGCATCCAGCGTCTTTATACTGGAGCCTAGGCATTGATGGATTACCATCTTAGATACATGTGGTTTTAACATGATTATTATCCTCCATCCTGATGATATATCCGTTGAAAAGACAATAAAGTAAAAAAATAAATATTAAAATGACCAAATTAGCCTCCACCATCAGACTGACCGGGATTATGTGTTAAAAAGTTATTAAAAATGCTGTTTTAAGAAAATATGAAGGGTCTTTTTACCACAATTTGTTTTATTCTTTATTCATTCAAGTTGTTTGTGTGTGATCCATTTGACAAATCAAGTTCTGACAATAATTTTAAATCCAGGAGACGTACAGGTCACGAAATCTTTTATTTCTGTTTTAAAACAAGTTAAGCCAATGGCACTAATATATTTTCTTTAACACAAATAAATATCAGGTCACACTTAACAATGTACCTCTGTCATTTAAAAACTTTTCTCACACGCTTTTAAAGTGCTGAGTGTCATGTATGTAGAAGTTTGTAGAATGTGGATCACTTTAAAAACATGACAGAAAAATAGCTCAGTCTCCTTCACCTCAGTTTGAATCACTCGCTTTGATTTGCATGTATCTGCTGCCACCGTGTGGTTGAATGTTGAATCACAACTCCAGTGACAGGTTTCTTTAGAATAACATTTGGATAAAGAGGAAACCTTTATGACAGAGACCCAGAGGTCAAAGGTCAGAGGTCAGGATCAGCTGATCAGATGACCTCTATCGATCTTTGATCACACTGAGGATTTCAAGTTATTCCCTCTGTTTATCGCTGTCGATTAGTGTTCGAGTGAAAACAGAGCATCACTGATGGTTAAACATTTTTAAATGAATCTTTTACCATCATGTTTGAAACTTATCATATTCTTTTATTATTACTGTATTTCACAGTATATCGTTCTGTGTATGGTAATAAATCCATCTATTATCTAAACCTCTTATCATTTTAGGGTCGTACCTACACATTACTGAGGCCAATATAAGATCAATTTGAGATTCAGACTATTTAGTCATATTTCTTAAATTTAGCTCAAGTGAAATAGCCCTCCTCTTAGACCACATCTAAAATCTTAAAATGCTACTATTGCTGTGTCCGTCCACTAAACTTCATTTGTCTCAAATAATGAGATTCTTGAGTAAGAATTAATATCCAAAAGAGGCACAATAACATGAACAATATATAACATTTGTCTCAGTGAACAATTTTCAACTGCAGAATAATCTCTCTTGGATTCATCAAGTCTCATTATTTCTCCTTTCGGGAGGGTTTAGGATAAACAGTTCAAATTGGATTAATCTTCAAATAAGATTTAATTCTCGCAGGGAGAGAAAAAATCCTCTGGCCTTATATTCAGTGTGAATTCTGCAACTGGATCAGATTCTTGTTTTTGGGACACAACGCTCCCTTTAGAGACGGAAAAACAAGGGAATAAAAAGGACAAATGCTCGACTGGTGAACACTTGTTTTGGGGATTGTTCCATCAATTCAGTATAAACATCATTTGGAAACAAAGGACCCTCCAGCTGGAGGAGGCTGGCAGACTGTTCCCGTCCCTCAGAGGCTCTCTCATTAGTCGACATGGTAAGTTACATGCTGATAAACAGCTGTGCACATTTCTCACTCAGGGAAAAACAATGATTAAAGCTTTCGGAAGAAGAAAAACAAATCTAAATTTCTGTCCTGGGAATTTGACAAGGAAAGAACTTTTAAACTAAATAAAAGGATGATTTGAAGAACAGTTTCTGCTGGTTTCACTGCGTCACTCACTTTGTTTTCTCTTTCACAAAGTTTCATGGCGCAGTTTTCTATATATTTTAAGTGTGAACAGACTTTTAACATTTTATGTAAACGAGGACAGCTCCTGATTCCGAGTCTGTAAAAGTCTCTTCTTCCTGCTGTGGTTCCCAGCAGCACCTCTCAGACAGAGGCCTGGTGTCAGTACACAAAGCTGACGTATATGACAGATGCCACTGGTAATTTGGGCAGGTGGAGGTCAGGGAATGGCAGCTCACCGTCACTATCTATGTGCGTCTGGACCGTGTAGGCTTTGACCACTGCCCCCCACCCCAGCACGGAGCTGTGGAGGATCCCCAGTCTGGCCTGTTCATGATACGCTGCTCCCAGCTCCCTGCCCAGGAAGATGTCTTGGATCTGGGGTGTGGACGGATCCAGGGAATCTCTCCTCATGTCTGCGATCAGGTCCAGGAACGTGTCTCGGTCCCGGTTGTATCTATTTGAGTCCAGATGAGCACTGTTGTCTCCGTCTGTGTCACTGTTCGAGTCTGTACTCGTTGCTCTGTTTGCATCTGGAAGGTGGTGAAGCTGCTGCAGGTTCACCACCGTCAGCCTATCCAGATGCTTCACAGCGAAATGTCCCTCCAGGGGAGCCGGGGACATCCCACCGGATCCACCACAGTGGATCAGGGTCAGGTGCCTCACCTCCGAGTTGTTGAGCAGACGCGCCGTGTTCGTTGGCGACGTGAACCAGACGGTCAGACTTTTCATTCGGAAAACAGGAGAGGAGTGGGACTGCGGGTGGTGCAGCGTGGACAGCTGGATGTCCTTGCATCTGCAGTCAGTCAGAGAGGAGACACTGCAGGGCTGCGGGTCCTGGCTGCAGGAGTAGTAGAAGAAGCTGTTGTGGGTCACGTAAGCCAGACGCAGGTCCGAGCGCTGCAGGGCCAGGGACACACACAGCAGCACACAGAGGAGAGGAGCAGGAGGGCTGAGGGCTGCCATCACTGCTGCAGGAGGACAGGCTCAGGCCGCATGTTGACTGGTGCTGGTGAAGGGTGCTGTGTAAACCTGAGCCTGGAGAAAAGACATATCGGGCACAAACAAAAAGTAAAGAATCAAACACAGAGCTGTCAAACACCTAAAGTTTCTCTGCACTGCATTTTCCTGAAGATTGGGTTTTGGAAACCTGGCACAGGAGAAATAAAACTTTGGTTTTGAAATGTTGAATTTTTTATTTTGCATGAACACCTGCACTGTCACTGTCTGTTATTTCAAAACTGAGTTCACACCCATGTTTTAGATGTTGTCCCACAGTCACGAGCATGCCACTCAAATGATCTTGAAAAAACTGCAGAGATTCCTGGAGGCAGGAGCATTTTCTCCAAACTTATTGTTTAATCTCTGCAAAAGTGAAGTCTAATCACACATCGAGCTCAAATACTAAATAATGTTTGCAGGGAACAAGAGTCTGATGCAGGTCTGGTGTCTTTTTTACAGCTTCCTGCAGAGCCATGAATGGATTTACTGTTTAGTTTACAGATAAATATACAGTGATTCTGCCCACAGCCTGAAAAAAGACTTTATGTGCACAATAAGTGATATTTCCCCTTTTTAAATAATGGATGGGAGTTTCTCCTCCGCCTCAGTTCACTGGATTCCAGGAGTGACTGTTGTAATTCTCTCTTTTGGACACACACCCTTCATCACCCCGTCTCAGCTTCATGTTATTCACCACATGATTTACAGCAGCAACCTTCCCCGGGCCCTCGAGGGAGCGGGTGTGAATCTGTTCCATCTTTCCTCCGTGTCGTCGCCCAATCGCTCGCCTGAAATCAAATAATATCCTTGACATTTTTTGTGTTAAAAGTCCAGCCGCCGTTTTTAAATCCAGCATAACGGGGCTGAAATAACTGTATGAAAACAAAACGGTCGGGGTCGTGCGAGTGAACAAGCAGCGCTCTCTGGGTTCAGGTCAGCTTTCACTCAGGAGACTGTTGCTGTTGGATGTTGGGGTGAAATGTGAGTGAGGGCCCCCCCCCCCCACATTAATTGCTTTCTAACCACGACGTGAAGGGATGTGATGGGTGTGTTCCTCATTGAATTATCCCCCCCCCCCCCCTCCTCCTACACTCACACACACACGCAGATACACACACATATTTCGAAATTTATAAGTGAGGAGATTCATTTGAGATTCCAAAGAAAAACATTGTTCACCAGTCTTGGCTCTTAACAAAGGTCATGGGTCGATTTTCTGGTTTGGCCAAAATATCAGAGCAGGAACTCGACTTTGTGTCTGTTTCCTGAAGCCACCACAGTCTCCCTTTAGTCTTAACTGACATGTAACAGACGTGAATAATCATCTACAGAATGAGTAGCGTCTGTTTTTCCCTCTTGTTTTGGTTAAAAGTCTGAATTTCACACTCTGTTTACACCGGGTTAAATATTTGAATGAATGAAGTGGGTTTCATTGCCCTTCATGAAATGGAACCGTACGTCTTGTGAATGATTACACTCACAAGAAGTACAATTTATTTTGTATTTTCGGAATCTGTGCTAGAATCTTGTGGGTTTAAAACAATGTTTGGCCGAACATACGATTTGAAATTGAACTTTCTGACCTCTCGTTAACCCCAAGAGGTTCAAAGATGCTTCAGGGTTTGTTTCCCTTCTGTGTTTCGCTTTCTTTATTTATTGAACAAGTTAGCGTGTGAAGGAATGCTAGATGAGATATTCATTAATTAACTTATTAATTAAAATAAATGAATAAATTCTGAGAAAAAAACTAAATATGAATTAATCACTGTCATCGATCCTCCAACACAAAACTGAACAACTGCAATATTCATTATTATCAATATTATCTCATATTATCCTTCAATAAGATTCCCAAACAAATACAAAGTTTATTGCAGCTTGATTATTGTTTACTCAAATCAACAGCTCATGTTGCAGCTTCGTCTTTACATTTTGAGCATTGTAAAGAAAATAAACTGTATCTTTGTGACCTGTTTTTAAAGACGTGTGTTTACAGTAAGAACGCTCACTTACTGGGGAAGCCATATTGTAACACTCTGCTGGTTTGTTTTTTCTAATGGGCTTCATGGACGACTTCCAGAGCTATTATTTGAATAGTTGAAATGTGTGTTCCAATATCTGCAGATAAGTGGATTGTGCTGCATGCGAAGCAGCAAGTTTCACTTCAGAATCACTCCTGCTCCCTGGAGCTTTATAATAGTAGAGCGATATGTGGTATAGTGGTGGTTTCCTCCCAGTCTCAGTTAGAAAAGTTTTTCCCACATGTTGAGCTATTTCCTTTTTACATGAAAATATAGTTTTCTCTCCATATTTAGTCACGCTACCCAGAGCTTATGGAGTTTCCTTTAAAGGTGAAGACATGAAACAAATGTATTCGAGCAGCATACAGAGAAAAGGAGAATTAACAATTAATATTTTGGTTTCTTTAAATGAAAACTGTGTACAAGTACAACTTTGTGATATTTGTAAGCTACTTGTACTACTTGAGTTGACAGTTTTTACATTCCCTGAAGCAAGTCTTAGATTATGATTAACAATACAAACGTAAAAAACCAGACTTAATGCATCCAAGGGGATTATTATTGAAAAAATTGAATATAACATTACAAGTAAGAATATACTAAACCTCCCACTAGCATTTAAGTAGGTAAAATTGAATATACCTTCATGTTTTATCGTCCTTTCTGAATAATACAGGTTTTAGTACTTTAATGCTTTATTACTTGTAAAGAGTATTATTACACTTTGGTGTTCTTACTGTTATTTAAAGGATCATGTTGTTATTGCATCTCTGTGCTGAACAGGTTCTTTTGACAGATCAAACTCTTTCCACAGTCCAGCTTCAGGGAAATGTGTGAAGATGGACAGAGAGAGTGAGCGTCCGGGTTCAGTGTTCCTCGGTTTCCTCGGTTTGTTATTCCTCTCTGGCCTCGGACCGGCTAACTCCACCTCAGCTTATGTCCAGAAATGTGAGTCGCAGTCCTTCGGGACAGAAGCATCTCTCTCTCTCTCTCTCTCTCTCTCTCTCTCTCTCTCTCTCTCTCTCTCTCTCTCTCTCTCTCTCTCTCTCTCTCTCTCTCTCTCTCTCTCTCTCTGTGAAAACGTTCAGATTTTCCACTCAGCAACATAAAAAAGAAGGAGTGTCTGACCACATAGCTGGACTTGCTGTGAATCACACATTTGGCCTTCAAGTGACTCAACCCTCAGCTATGGTTACAGAATGGTTTTTGTGGGTCATGGGTGTATTTTGCCCCGTTAAAACTCCAGAGTCTGAAATTCCAGAGAATTTTAAAGCACTCACCACTTCTCGTCTCATGTAGTTTCAGGAGAAAACTCATCCAAGGGCAAGGACGGCAAAACACAGGACATCCTACAGTGAGATACAGAATCCATCAGCCGAACGTCCGGCCTCAGGAGCAGTTCAAGTTGTTGACTGTGACACATCGTCCGGTTTTTCATCTGAACAGATTTGTGAGAACGTTTCTATTGCATAACACAGACTGAGGAACGCACCGGCTATGAATTGTAATATGAGCACAAGCACCAGACCCGGCTTCCTGTCAATAAGAGTTTACTACAGGACACAAACATCTTAGCTGTTACGTTAAAGCTAAGTGGTGCTATTGGTGTTAGTGAGTTTCCCAGTTTGTGGAACTCACCTCGGGCCGCTGCTGAAGAGCTGATCTTCTGAATGCGTCAGGCTGAGACTGGGATGGGGAGGAAAAACAATCCCACATCCCATCCAGCTGACGTCAGGATGGAGGCAGTATCCCACAGAGGAAGCCGTAGAGTCACAGTCTGTGATTCGGTCTGATTTAAAAGCCTCTGATAATATATACAAACAGGAAACATAGTTCTACACAGAAAAGACCAGAGCCAGTCAGGCCGCATAGATTATCTGTTCTATTTGTTTTATTTGAAAATTATGACACCTATCGAAGAACACTTCCTATTATTGTGTAATGCAATGTGTGTTTCCTGTTCATGGCCACACAGCCATTGGATTATTTTGAGTTTGGTAAAAATGTATATTCTGTAAATTGGAAGATAAATTGACCAGAATAACAGGATTAAAAAAAACTTCTATACTTTTCTTTACTTAAGTAAAGTTATCAATCAGTCTAATCCTAAACAGTTTATGTTTACCCAAATTTAGTTTAGTTAGTTTAATAAAACCCTTTCTCATTTTATATTTAACAACAACAACAATAATAATAACAATAATAATAATACGTATTATTATTAGCATTGATATAATTATAGTCCCACAAAAGTTAATATCGGAGTGTTTAGGCTAGCACCCCTACCCTGAATAATAACATCAATGATAATAATGATAATAATGATATTAATATTATTATCTTCTTCTTCTTCTTCTTCTTCTTCTTCTTCTTCTTCTTCTTCTTCTTCTTCTTCTTCTTCTTCTTCTTCTGCTACTTATTATTATAAAACTACTACATTAAGTTCCTGCTTTGACACGAACGCACACCAATCCGACCATGTGACACTCAGGACACTGCAGGCCTAAGGATACTCCAGCAGGAGGCAGTAACGCAGCCCCTTGGATGCAGGCTGCCGTTGGGAGGAGCCTCCAAAGAAGACGAAGAAGTGCTGGATACTCCGACGGTCAGTGAAGGCAGGAGACGTTTCCCTTCAGCTCCCGTCGTTTCTCCGTCTCCATGAACCCTTCGCCTCATTAGTCGTTTGTCACCGTTTCACGTGAACTCGACTGTAAAGCGCGAGCGGCGGGTTTCGAACTGAGAATGATTCTGGTCAAGCTTCATCCCGTTTTCCCCCTTTTCCTCTGGATCGCTGCTGCGCGGGGTCTCGGTGAGTTCTCGGATTTTATGTACGCACACGCACGTGTGAGAACTGATCTGGGAAATGACGGTTGTCTGAGGAGGAGAGACGAAGAGGAGCTGCTCCTCCTCATCATCCTCATCTTCATCATGACAGGGAAACGCCACTGTATCCCTGTTAGCTAGCAGCTAGCGGCCTGCGGCTAACCGCTGGAGGGTGTTTTCCTTTTCTCTACATATGTTAGAACAACACTGACGCTGACTTCAGAGTACATTCATGGGATAATTTTTATTTATTATAATTATTCATATTCTAAGTGTCTGATGTTAATAAGCTGCAGTCGCCAGGATGTGATGTTCCTGCTGTTAAAGGCTTCAGGTCCCAGTGTTAAAGAGATTGTTCACCCTAAAAGTCTTCATAAGTAAAAAAAACAATCGAATGCCTCCATACGGCTTGTGTGGTGTTGTTAGCCCCGGCATTCAAATTGGACTCTATACGGCGTCATTTACAGTAAGTCTTTCACCCACCCCTCCATCACAGTGGAGAGTAGATCCTGACTGGAGTTGTTCCTTTTTGGGTGAACTATCCCTTTAATGACTTATCGAAGGAGACAGTCACTGAACTCCGGATAAGCCTCCTGATATTCTCCGGAGGACCTGCATGTGAAGACTCACATGTGGAGTTAAAAAATGAGCATTGCGAGGCCCATGGTTAAAACTCCTGAGAATGTCCGAATGAGCCGGTGTGAGGAAACGTCAGGACATCCTCCCGAGTGATTGGCCGTGTTGTTTGTCCACAGAATTGGATCGGAACTTTCTCCAGAGTTTGCCCTTTACACTTGATCGCAGTCGGACGCGTTCACAACAACGCACAACGCAGAAAGGTGAACACTGAAACTACTACGGTGGAGAAACTCAGCTGAAAGTCCAGAGCAACGCAACCCCTCTGGAGAATGTCCGGAGGTCGTTGGAGTTCACTGCATGTCTGAAAGCAGCTGTGATGTCTTCTTATTGGGGAATCCTATATATGACCATAAATGGACCCAGAACAGCCACACAGATCATTATTTACATTATTCCTGGTTCTGTGCCAGCTTTCTTTTAGTTTGTCATTTAATTGTTGGTATTTGTGTTTGTTATTTGCCCAGAGATGAACTACTGAGCCCACATGTGACTGATGGTTGGGAGACTTCAGCTTTTCTTTATTTCCTCTTTACAGTTTTCGTTATTACTCAAGACCTTTCAGTTGTGCAATCCACTGCACGTACTCGTCCAGTTTTGCCTGATAGAAGATGAGGTCAAATTTCGTAAACCACCCGGAATTACACAAAACCTTTCACAGCAGTACTTTGGAAATATACATTCTAGGATAGAAATACCAAGTTTAGAAGAAACTGCTGAGACTGAGGAGCTTTTGGTCCGAGTCCTTTTGCTTGAATTAACATACACAACCAGTAATAGTGACTCACAAACAGGATTTGCAGCTGGGAGGTGCTTCAGCGAGAGTGATACTTTAATTCTCCGACCAAACTTTCTAACCCTGTTCTCACAGGTGTTGTCTGGCACTTGGTTAAAAATTATCATCTTATCCGGAGAAATCTCTCAATTTACCAGTCTTAATGTTAATTATAAATCCTGGGGTTCTATTCATTAACTAGAAGGGCTCTCTGACCTCAGACTGGTTGGTCACTTTATAACTGTAGCACATGTATTGATACATGTATCAGATTTTTTTTTAAGTAACGTGGTAAAAATACTTAATTTGATTCGCAAAATCCAGATCACTATACAGATCCATACACAATTTTACCTGTTTACAGATACTGGTTCTCAAATAAATAAAGTAACTCCTTGATCTCCCCCCCTGATCCGGGTCGGCCCTAAAATTGAATGAGTTCCTTCCAACATGTCACTGAGTTTTATGGTAATCCATCCTGGTAACTTGCTGCGGTGAATGTACAGCTCATTGTGTTCAGTGTCTTCTTCTTCTTGGTCCGACAGACGGAGTAAATAGTTTTAAATGAGGGAGGATTTTCAGGTCTGAAAAGGTCTTCATGGCTCACGGGTGTGAGGTCAGCAGAATTGTGCTCATGGTCCCTTGGGGGTGGGAGGGGGTCAGAACCGGCTGTTTATGGGGAAGTGCAAAGACACAGACGAAAAACAATATCAGCACCAAGAAAAGCAGCATAAGACAATGAGTGTGAGACACTGTGTTTCCTGCAGGAAGCGTCTCAGCCTCTGCAGAGTGAGATTGCCGAGCGATTCCACCAAGACACGTGGCATTTCCCTGTTCTCCCAGTCTCCACCTCCATCTCCCACTTTGTCTTAAATTTAGAAGTCCAACTTGCATTGATTTGCAGGAAACCTGTTTGTGTGTATCCCGTCGTTCAAATCTCCCACTTCTGCTGTTTATTTTGTGTTGGTGCGGCCCATACAAAATAAGTTGTGTGTGATTGAATGGTTCAGGAGATATGTTATTGAGTTTAAGACCACTGTTGTGACAAATTCAGTCCGCAGTCCGTGTATCTTCAGCCCAGCAGAGGTCATGTGACGTTTTCTCAGCACATGAAGTGAAATTTGTGAGCGGAATTGAAAATGTCATTCGGAAGGCGCCCTTCCTTTCCTGCTGGGAGTTGCTGCTGATTTGGTCTGAGGTCAAGACAGTCTTGAACCCAAAGCTGATGCTGAAGGCCCGTGTGCATCTGTGCACATGTGAAATGTCAAAATCGGCTAATTAGAAATCCCCTTCTGCCCTTTACTGCACTCCTCTCTCTTTCATCCTCCTCAGACGGCTTGTGTTGCAGTGCCTGACTCCCTTCAGCTCAGACACGTTCAGCTGCTCCGTCTCACGTCTCACTGCCAGATAAGAGATAAGAGATGAGAGATGAGGGCCAGGGCCTCTATAAATCCACACAGACAGCAGCTCACAGAGCATGCGAGGAAATGATGTGTGCATTGTTCTCGAGTTGTGTTACTTCTAATCCAGAAGTCTTGTGGGCACATTTGTGTTCCCCTTTTATACTGAACATCACGTGTGTGGGTTTGATATTTTCCTCCGTGGCTTTTCTCAAACTTTAGTGGTGTATTACTATTTTTTACAGTTTCTTGTGATCTTGTGCACATTTTTCTTGTTGTGTTGTGGAGATTGTAGTACCGAGTTATTTTGAACCTTGCTGTTGTGCAGTAATCCCCTGACACACTCTACATAATTGTGATGAGTCACTGTGTATTATATTCTAGCAAGACTAGTGGGGCTTTCCTAAAACTATAAGACACTTTCACTTTCGTGTGAGTAGATTTGCCATCTAAGTGTTAATAACTAAACAACACACAAGAAAGAAATTAGTGTGTGTGTGTGTGTGTGTGTAATAAAATAAATATAATCAGCGGTTGAATACATAAGATAAATAATCATTAACTCCCGAGCTCCCACTCAACAAACTACAACAGTTAAATCCTGCTTTTACATTAATGCACGAGTATTACTAATCTAATGATGTAATATATGAAATTGTATAAAACTACATTTTTAAGTACTTTTTCTTCATCAAATGTCCTTTTACTTTGCTTATACACTTTTACTAGTAATTACTTATCATTGCTTACATAGAGGAAGTCAATACTTACTTAAGTGTAACATAAGTAGCATTTTCAATATACTGATAATCATGATAATATCATTACTAATTCTTAAACTGATTTTCTGGCAGATATTGCAGTGTGAATCTGTACAGCACATTTTTTTTTTTCAATATTTTATTTATAAATTTTCAATATATAAAACAGGCAATAAGCATATTGTGACAGAAAAAAGACACATTGAACAAGTGTTCATGGACAAACACATATTGTACAGACAGCAAAAAAAAACAAAAAAAACAACAGAGAGTACAAAGAGAGAAAGAGACAGAGAAAAATAAATAAATAAATAAATTAAAAAAAAATAAATAAAGGGGACCTGCTCTGAAACAGTACATACAATTATCTACAGAACATACCTGTCATTATATAGAAGTCAAAAACATGAAGTTACGTTGGTAGAAAGGAATGTGAGTGGAGCATGACTATCACTGTTGGGTCATTCTTGACAAATATAAAAAGAAAGGTTGCCAAATCTTATCAAAGGCTGCAGAGCTGAGAGAGACATTGTGTCGGATCCTTTCCATATGCAGCAGACTGGTAGTTTCTGAAAGCCAGGCCTTAAAGGAAGGCGCCTCACCACTCTTCCATAAAGTTAGTATGTTCCTTTTTGCTATGACCATGCCGTATTGTATAGTCCTACGGTGTTCGTTGGTGAGCATAGAAAGGTGCTGGGAGCCACCTAAAATTGCAGTGAATGGATCTGGAGAAATATTACACTCATATACCTCAGAAAAGCATTTGAAAATATCAGACCAAAACTGGTTCAATTTGGGACATCTGTACAGCACATTGTGGGGATTACTTTTTAATGTTTGTGTTAATGAGTTGGTTAAAACGAAAGTGCAGCAGCACAAGTTTGAGAGTTTTACAGACATCACCAACGACCTTGTTTTGATGTCAGATAGCATCTGTTTCTCTTCCTGCTTCTGAACCACGATTCAATTTCAAGGCACAAATCTCTCAACCGCGTTTTCTGTCCTCATTCAGTGTCGTTCACAACCTGAATCACTCCAACTCTTCAGGTCGCTCACTGTTTGCTTAATGCTCCGCAGCCGGGGGGGGGGTTCGACCTGAGACCGACTCGCTGACCTTTTCCTATCCGGTTGATTGTGGTTATTTTCTCCTCCAATTGAGTTAAAAAACTGTAAACTTGATTTGAAATCTGTTCATTAAATATTGTTGTGGTGCTGGTGAAGTCGTGCATTATTTAGTCCAGACAACTATGACATCTGGACTATATACTTGCTGAAAAATCTTATTTTTAAAATCTTTCCCAGATTTAATGTAACAATGACAGTGACATCTTTAAAAAATACATATATAATTACATTGGCTCTTCGAAATATCGAATCAACTGTAGACATAGTCAAATGTTGTGGTTAAGTGAGTGCGAGTGTGTGTGTGTGTGTGTGTCTCGAGGCCCCGTGGTGTCATACCTCAGAAACCAGCTTCACTGTTGTGGTTATCACTTCTTTACAGTAAACATGTGTACCCATCCGTTTCACACTTCTCACATCGAAGTGTATGTTGAGTATTATCACGTGCATGAAAGGAAGTGAAACTAAAATGCGTGGGATACTTTTTTTGTTTCTGTTTTTCTTTCATGTTATAAACGTGAAGCTGTGTTCAGTGAATAACTAGGAACGTTGAGCTGGAGCTGCTTTTTTTTGTCTATTTATTGAAGTTTAAAAATGACACACCGGGACAAGGTGCAGTTTTAAATCTTTAAAAAGTTTTTTTTTTTTTAAGTTTTTGGATAGGCCTGTCTTTCTCCATCAGCTTTGATGCTAGGTTAAAAAAAAAATAAGAAGTTCAAACAAGTGCAGGAATCTCTGGGGTGTGGACACAATCACTGCAACATTCAGAAATGCAGCAGCTTCCTGTCAGCAAAGGGGAAACAATCGACTTGTGTAAACGTGTACAGACTAGAACGATATAATGACCCAGATCTTGTGTGTTTGGATGTGAGGATCAGCTCAAGGGACAAACGCTGTCTGTTTGTGGTGCTCTGCTTTGACTTCTTTGGATTTGAGGATCTTTTGTGTTGGCCGTCAGGAGGTTTGGAGTTCAGTGCCACAAGAGACATGGTGTAAACAAGGTGCCCATTGAGTTTCTGCTTCTCTATGTGAATATAAAACACGTGACCGCACCAGTGTATTCAATATCAGTTGTCATGCAGTGCCCTCTAGTGGCTGGTTTGGAGTATTGGATACGCCTTCCTGACTTCAATGCACAAACCCATAGACAAGAAGAGCAGAGTCTGGGATGAGACTCTAAAAGCGTTTCTGTACTGAGCAGGTGTCTCCTCATCTAAGGGCCATCAGATTGTATTTCTGATTTTGGTGCTGGTCGTAAAAAAGGTTGAATGTCTCACAATGTGTGATGCCTGACGTCTCTGTCTCTGTCTCCACAGTGGAGCCGCCGAGCAACGTGACCCTGCAATGCCACAATCTGCAAAACACCCTGAGCTGGAGCTACGGACGGATCTTGCCAGAGCTCAAATTCAAAGTCGAGATCTTTAAAACTGATGGGTGAAGTCAAGCTTTTCTCTTTTCCATTAATTACCTGTCAAATATCTGTGTTTGCCATTTTATAGTAGATCCTTTTGTGGATGACCTGTGCTTTAAAATGTGTGAACCGCATTAATAAACATGCCCTCATGATAATTGATGCTTGAATTGAAAGTACAAACTTTGTTGTGCAAGTAAGTCAACTAGTGTTCAACATCATACGCCGGAGAACAACTTAATTTATAGCTAAGGAGGAGATGGATAAATCAGAGACGTGTGCTTGATTAGAGCTTGAGTCATTATCATCATCTTGCAGTTAAAGAGGATTCTGAGAAAAGAGAAGATCATTTTATATCTGCTCACTTATCTGCTAAAAACAATTCTGAAGTGATGTTTAAAATTCTTTCAGGGAACATAACAGATCAAAGAACCAGATATTTTAGCTTTATAAAGCCTTTATTAACACGTGTTGCAGGCCTTGAATTAGCTCTTTTTAAAACTACTGCAGACAAGTGATATATTATTATTTTTAGTCCTTACCGTTGGTCAGCATGCTACATATCCCATAATGCATTAAGCAGTAGTATTGTTTCATATAAGCCTTCCTGCCTGGTTCACAATCGTCATCTTACAAACTGTACGCCTTCAACTTGTAACTGAGACTTTCTGTGACATCCTGAACGTTGTTTCTCTTTCTCTCCAGCTCGCCCTCTGTGCTGTGGGTGAACTCTTCTGCTCTCTCGGCCAATCTGTCAGAATTCTCTGATCCAAACATCGACTATCTCGTGCTCGTGACTGCCGTCATTGGTCAGAATGAGTCAGTCTCTAGTAAAGACCTCACTTACAGCTACTACATGGACTCTATTGTATCTCAGAAATGTGAGTAGTGATGTCGGCCTTCCAACATCTTCCCACTGATGAATTCACAGAGAGCTCAGGTCGAGGGTTCTCTCTTGTTGTTGCTCTGCTGCAGACAAACAACAAGAGATAATTGTGACGGTACTCCTTGAGATTTAGAAACCGGTATGATATATGTGCGAGTTAAACATTTTCTGATGCAGATTTACCCGTCACCAAATAATGTATATTAAGAAAAGTAATCAATGATTTCTAAGATGTTGTTATCAATCCCTTATGATAGAGAAATATCGTTGAGGCTTGAAAACAAACAGAATCTAAACATCCCTGTGTCACATGTAATGACTCAACGATGGAACATGTTCGATGCTGTTCTTCTAAACGTGATGATGTTGGTTCCCAGGTTCCGTGGACCTCCCACCAGTTGACGTCAAGGCACATCTTAACCACACTGTCACGTTCCACTTCCCGCATCCCTGGCTGTCCTACTACCCCGTGAAGCCCGACCGCCCAGGTTCCAGAAAGGGAAAGAAGAGGAGCAACAGCGAAGAACATGAGTTTAAATACAACGTTGTGATCGTCGGCCAGGTCAGAATGAACACTCGCAAATTTGAAAAGTGGTATTAGTGGAGATTAAACAGCTGTAATATGTCCTCACTCACCTGCTGTTCAACATGTGTAATGAGCAGCGTTGGTTTTCTTCCCGATCTGTTTGTGTGTGGAGCAGCTTCAGCATCATTTCTACTGTGTGGAGAGTGTGTGTAAGGGGGAGCTCCCGGTGGAGGCGCAGCACGAGGAGCACTGTCTGAACATCACGGGAGAGCTGGAGAAAATGGCCGTTAAATCCACGCAGCTGTACTGCGCCAGGCCGCTCGGAGAAACGTCAACTGGCGACAACAGTTGAGTAATCTTTCATCAGGGGTCCAAACATGACTCCATGTGGATTTGTAATGTTATGAATTATTTTTATCACCAAGATTTTGACAGCTTTGTCTCAAAAATGATAAACTTACATCTGTGTACAAAATGTGGTGTTTGTCGGCCACTAGGTGAAACTTTAAAAAAAAAAAACACTATCTGGAATATTCCTCCAGACTGCGTACTGCTCTCAGCCTGAGACGTGTGTTCTCTCGGCGGACCTGCAGGTCAGACATTTGCAAAAAAGCATTAAAACATAAAGATAATTAAAGTCTCAATAAAGTAACAGTAATTCGTTTAAATGGCAAAGGAAGCTGAGACAAACGAGTTCTTGTAACTGTCGTCCTGCAAGTAGCTGGTTGTCTGTCTTCAAATGTCTTCATTCCTCCTCTTCCTCATTTGTTTTTTCTAGTTAACATTATCTACATCTTCGTCGGCGTGTTGGGCGTCTGTGTTCTGGCTTTTATCCTCTTCTTGGTTTACAAAAAGAAGACCAACCCAAAGACTGCGCTTCCAGCCTTATTGGTATGTTCTTTCTACCACATCAGGTTTCATATGATGAGCCTCATTTCGAATTCAGCTGTTCAACTCTTCCTCTTTGTGTCCTGAAGTCAATCGGCGGACACAAGCAGGGCACCGCGCAGACAGTTCCTCCGGAACCCGTCTCTGTGGTCAGAGTGGAGCCGTCCTCTCCCACGCCTCTACTGTCCAACGAGGAGGAGCCCGACTTCACCCACACTGCTCCCCCCACCGAGTCTCCTGTGCTCCGGCTGCGCACCGGCGTGACAAACACTGATGAAGTGCCCGAGGAGGGGGGGCCCCAGAGCGATGAAGGACTGGGGTACATGGGGGGCAGCATCCTGGATGAAGATGAGCCACAGAACGACAGCGAGTCCGGCTACGAGAAGCGTCCAGTACTGGTGAAGATAGGATCCGGCGAGGTGCTGCAGGCCTACCGGTCCTGAAGCCGATGCCGGTAACCTCCGTTATTTTCAATGGGATGGTCGAATGTGGCTCTTGCCTGTAATCTGTAATAATCTGACAGTTTAGTTCATCTGAGGAAGCAACTCCCCTGAGAGTTATGGTTACACATTTCAGGAGGTTCAGTCAATGTCCTCATCAAAGGTGAAAAGGAACCGTCCCTTTTGAAAATCACTAAAACTTTCCCTTTGTATTCAGCCTCAGTGATGGCCGATACCAAATCTGTACACAATGATAATTTGATCCATCAGCAGTGTTTCAGCGTTGAGCCTGTGATTCACTTTCCTGCTCTTCAAAAACATGTGCCTGTCCAATCGTACGAGTTCGTGAGGAAGCATCGTATTCATTATGGGATGTGGGAGTTAGATCATTGATGCATTAAAGCAAGGGTTGGTAATACTGGAAGCCCCCAAAAATATCCACCAAATCGATTTTCATCCAGCTCTATGGAGGGATGTTTCACTTTACTTCTCAAATCTTAATTGTCCAACGCAGACTGATGTTACAGATCTTTGTTACACACACTTTATTCTGCCCACGTGGAGGAATAAACAACTTACTGAGAAAACTTACTGAGCCAAAGGCAATAAGAGAGAAGTTATTGCACTATGATAGAACGCATTCACGTTATGTGCCGTTGTCATGTGACGCCCGAAAACCGAATCTATGACGCGTCTGTTCTCACCACAAGTGAACAACATTTACTTTATAATACTCGGAGGCTCTCTGACATATAATCTATTCAATCAAACATATAGGGGATGCTTTGCTTCTATTTCCTGTTGTGTTGACAGGGCGGAGAGAAAAAATATTTTAATTCAGGAAAGCCACTATATCTCCTTTTAAGATAAAACAGCAAAGAAACTTACCTTCATTAACCGTTTCATAACCATCATATCATACTGTATCTGAACACATCTGTTGCATGAACACAAGCATTAACATTTCCATCACTAGCAGAGTCTAACTCCTGTTTTCACTGAGGACTGATACATCCTCTAAATGTATTTGCTGATTTGCACTTCATTGTTTTGTTTTTCTATACGATTCAGATGCTTTTATTTTCCTATGATTATGATGCACCTTATAGCTCCAGTATAATGTTGTGTGCCTCTTTAAATTCTGTTGTGTGAAATGAAAATGAGATTAATAAGCAGGTCACAAAAGAAATATGATGAATTCTCCAAAAGCGGATTTGACTGAATTCTAATGTGGAGCTGTTTGAGGCGTGTTCGCTTCCATGTCTGTCGCCTGCTGCCCGATCAGGAGAAGAAGGGAAAAATGAATTAGCAGTTTGTAAAAAATACTTTTGAATTTTCATAGATCTTAGAAAATGTATGTATTTGTTTTTTTCACCTTTTGTAAGAACTAAGTGATGTTGTGTAACATTACTCAGCTGTTTGGCTTCCTTCTTATCTCAGTGATTTATACATGTTGTATTGTTTGTTTTGTATTGTTCGCACAACACGTTTGTGTTAATGGTCAGGTCTGTGTCAACATCACACTTACAAATGAGGATGTTCTCGGCGCCACAAATAGTTTTTATTACTTCAGCAAAGGAAGTTTTCTTTTTCTTTGGCCTTTGTTTGTTAGTAAACGATAAAAAACACTTGACCAGATTCCATGAGATCCAGTGAAAGGGTGGAACATGACCTGAGGAAGAAAAAGTCATATTTTGGCGTTGATCCCGATAAATGCATGGATCCATTTTTTATTATAATTTTTTTTTTGTAACTTTCTTGAACCATTCAAATTCTTCAATAGAAACATTCTACAACTTAAACCAAAAGCCAATAATATACTATACATTATTAAAGTCCTAATGTTTTGTTTAAATAAAACAAATAGAATTAATTATTTTTCTTATAATGAAATGATCTGCATTATCTGTTCACCTCCATGTTTCAATGGGGTAGAACATCACTGAATCATGGGCCTAGACTTGCCCGAGACTAATGTGATTGGTTTAAAGCGATGCAAACACACCCATGCTTTGTTTCTCCTGCATGATAACGGGTGGAGCCGGACACGGTGCTGTGGAGATGATGGAGGTCTGTCTGTAGTGAGACCCAGACTGATGGTGCAGACATCGTCTGGCTCAGGAGTTCTTTATTCTTCTAGTTGCTGAAGATACAAGAAATTAGTTTCGGGACGATTTTAGCTGTCGAGTCGTTACTGTGTCTTTAAACATTTCAAGTTCCCTCTCACTGTAACTGCAAAATGTGGCTCAACCTACAACGTGTTTTTATTTCGAATAATATTAATGACGATGTTTAGGTAATAGGAAAAAAGTTTTCTTTGTGTGTGTGCACGATTTTTAGACGATTCTACTGAACGGTTTCAGTGATTGTCTGTTTGAAACAATGTTTGACTGTAATGGGTTGCCTGCTTCTTTCTAAAATCCAAACAAAGTAAACTCAAACGCCTTTTTCTCCTGGATTCTGTGACCTAATTGTTTTATTTCAAGTATCTCAAGCTTCCATCCTACTGTGATTTTAATTTTTTTGCAGTAATTACTTCAATAAAAGCACGTCCTGTGTATCTGCTACCTTCTCCTGTTAGTGTCCTGTTCTGTTGAAGCGAGTCAGATGAAGTTCATCCTGCAGCTGGAATTCTAAATGGTCTGATCAGGGAGTTACTGTCTGTAATGAGACGGAAGGGAAGTTGGTATTTCAGTGTTGATAGCAGCCAATTTAGAACTGACGGACTATTTAAATCACTGCATCGTGTTCTCTCGCACATTGTTACTATTTAAGGGAAGAAGCACACGTGTGACATTTTAGCAATTTCCTCTGAAACCAGTAATCTGAGCGACGAGGGAGACCTTGTGTGTGTGTGTGTGTCTGTGTGTGTGTTTGTGACCTTATTGTTACCAGTAACAGTTGATAACACACTTCACTATTAGGTGTTTCTCCTTCGCTGATGCTCGGTGTTCGAGAAACCACATAAAAAATAAGTCACATTCTTGATTGAAAGTGCATTTCAACTGTAACGATGTAACAGGAATTTTATTTTGCACAGGCAGGATTAAGGATAATATTCTGAATCAAAATGAATATAAAGTCGCTTGCTCCTGGAAATATTAACCCATTAACGAGATGATTAGAATAAAGATGATGAAATAAAGCAGAAACGGGGACAAGAGGTGGATAAGATGTTAAATAACGTGAGTAAACAGTTCATATAGAGATTTTCTTCATGAACACTCAAAGTGCTTTACTGGACAGTTCTTACATTCACCTATTCACACATACAGTGCATCTATGGGCTGCCCTTTTTCTATGAGGGGAAATTCAGGGTCATGCCCCAGGGACACCTCGGCATGCAGACGGGTAAGTCTAGGATCGAACCGCCAACCTTCTGGTTAGAGGCCTCCTCTCTCTCTCTCTCTCTCTCTCTCTCTCTCTCTCTCTCTCTCTCTCTCTAACAGCTGGATG
The DNA here is from genome assembly GCF_949316205.1 of Platichthys flesus. Classification (NCBI taxonomy): domain Eukaryota; kingdom Metazoa; phylum Chordata; class Actinopteri; order Pleuronectiformes; family Pleuronectidae; genus Platichthys; species Platichthys flesus. Next base: position 5,942,383 of record NC_084956.1, read on the forward strand.
CTGGTTACTGGTCATTATGAAACACATTTCCTGTAACCACTGACGTTTCCAGTGAAGAGGTTAGTTATGTCTGGTTACGGTAACAAATTAATATAAACGTGAACCTGAAGAGGAACAAGAAGCGAAACAAATTGAGACTCAATGAGGAAACACATCAATCAAATCCAAATTAGATCGAAAACCATTCATATTTCCTTTTGGTTTCAGGTTTGCTTTACATTTTTTTTTTAACTTTGGTTGTTTGTATAAACTAATTACACTCTATATTGGTCAGAAACCAAGAAACTGGTTCATGTTGTAACGAAGGTCTCTGGACGAAAGCTTGCAATTTAAAAAAGATAAACTTTTCTTTCCTGTTTTATCTTGTGTATAAAATTTAGATTTAACTTTTTTCTCCCAATCACAGACCCTTTTAGAAACAAGCATTAAAAGGGGAAATGTTTATACTCTAGCAAATGTTGCTTTAGTGGAACTCTACCTAAAGAAATATGTTGAGGAAGGAGTAGTCACATCTTGTCTCGATTGTTTTTTGTTTGTGATTCTGTGACGTGTCTGAAATTCCATGTGTCGGTATCAGGAACCTAAGACGCCAGGAAATAAAATGCAGGAAGGACTTGTCTTTATTGTAACTGTCGAGTCATTGAATGCATCACGAGGCGTTGGAGTCTGTACGTAGACATGCACACTATCGCAGCACAGACTGGAACATGTGTAAAGTTACCCAACTGTGACGAAAAGCTGTCGTGGGTACGCAGCACTTCTGTAAAAAGGAAAATGTATAATGAGCGTTGGTGGATGTGACGCGGCCTCAGTGTGTAGGTTGTGTTTGCAATAAACACAAAAGGGGGAAGTTGGAACCTGGTTAAAGGCCGAGGTTGCCCGGGGCAGAATCAGTCCAGTGTGGCTCAGGTTGTTTGTGTGTTTGTGTGTGAGTGTGTTTCCCATCATCGACATCATGACTCGTCTGCTGCTCGGAGCCGTGATGCTGGGGAACCTGGGAGTCTGCGTCGCTGCACAAGGTGAAAACTTCAGATCTGTTCAAGTATCACAGGACATTTACCACAGGGAGATTTCAAACTTGTGTTAGAGTGAAGAAGAGGAGGAGAAACTTTACTTACTTTAGGCCCTTGACGTGATGAGAGTAATGTGTGCAACGTGCTGGAGCATTTAAAGGAAATAACTTGTGTGTTTTCAGGAACAATAGTTCAAACTAATGTTTCTAAGAATGAAAAGCCCTTGTCCAGACCAGAAAGTTAAAAGAAGATTATTCTTTTTCTTAATGAAACATCACTCATCTTTCTAAACTGTGTGGTCCCAATGTGGACGGAACAGTTTCATTTAACTTGTTCGTATCGTACCTTTACTAATACAGATAATACAAATCTGGATAAATGAATGGATGAATAAATGCTGAAATATATAAGTAACTGTATTTATAGTAATTATGTATTTCTGCATTTTTGTTATATTTTAACCCAAAGTATTTGGTCTTTTTTTACTATATTAACTCTAAATTTTGGCAGTTTTGGTCCTTTCACATTTATTCAGTGTACCAGCTTTAAACAATCTTCACTAATCTGTATTTGACCAGCTCTGCTCAGCTGTATAATGAAAACTATATTTATTACTTCAAAAGCTCTGTTAGATTTTCCTAGTGTCAGTGACTGATGATTGGATCTGCTCATAAACCACCACAGCCAATAATCGATCACTTCCTGTTTGGCAGTGATGCTCGCTCCACCTGCTCAGGTGAGGTTCGACTCTGTGGACTATCAGAACATTCTGCTCTGGACTCCGCCCACAAACAACACCTCGCTGAAATACTACATCCAGTGGAAGATGTGAGAGGACACACACATACACACTCACACGCACACGCACACGCACACGCACGCACAAACACACACACACGCACACACACACACACACACACACACACACACACACAGACACACACACGCACACTCTTAGAACCCCCCCCACACACACACACAAACACACTCCAACACTCTCTTTCTCTCAGACAAAAACACACAGCCACACGCACACACACACACACACACAAAACATTTATTTAACCTTTAATCTGAGGCCGTTGACGCAATGTTGTGGTTCCACATTCAGCTGCTCCAGTGCAGCACCTAGTGGGTGTCATTGTCACCTCTGACCTTTGACCCCCCCTCCCTGTGTCTGTCCCTCCTCCCCTCAGTTACGGGGAGCCTGAGTGGTTGGATGTGGACGGTTGTCAGGGGATCCAGAAGCCTGAGTGTGACCTCAGCAACGTGACCTCTGACCCCAGGGAGTGGTACTACGCCAGAGTTCACGCCTCCTCTCTGCCCTCCAACAAGTCAGCCTGGGCCCTCTCCCCCAGATTCAGCCCCCGCTGGGACAGTGAGTGGTGACACCTCCTCCTCCCTCTTCTTCTCCTCCTCTTGCCGCTGCTGCTCCTCTTCCGTCTCCTCCTCATTCAGTTCATCTTCCTCCTCCTCTTCTTCTCCTCCTCTTGCTGCTGCTGCTCCTCTTCCTTCTCCTCCTCATTCACTTCTTCCTCCACCTCCTCTTCTTCCCCTCCTCTTGTTGCTGCTGCTCCTCCTCCTTCTCCTCCTCATTCACTTCTTCTCCCTCCTCCTCTTCTTCTTCTTGTTCCTCCTCTTCATCCATTACCCCTTGTCCTATGATTTCAGGTTAATTTGTATCTATTATATATTAAACATATCAGTGAATCTACTTTTTAAGTTAACGATTAAACAACTTTTTATTTAATAAGAAAGTATAATTTACTACATTTGTACTTTAAAGTTGATTTAGAAAAAATAGGGGGGGGGGGGGGGTGAAATATCATTAAAAAATCTGTTCATGAACAGTTTTCCAAGGTAAAAACAAAAGCACAGATAAAGTAATGTCTGCCTCCTTCTTCTGTTAGTCACTCCTTCACCTCTTTGCTCTTGTGTGTCATTTAAATTCTTAAGCTTGATCCTTCTGTCTGCAGCTACAATCAGCCGACCCTTCCTGCGGCTGCATGTCACAGAGCTAGGGATTGTGGTCCACGTGAAGCCCCCCCGACCGCTGGTGCAGAAGATGCACAGCAGTCTGTTCTACAACATCTACC